>NC_061535.1:10057500-10357500 GCF_022379125.1 Scophthalmus maximus
ATTGGGCTTGAGAGGCGCTCGGGCACAGCGCCCGTTGTTTCTCAATCCGGCACATTGTCAGCGGGTCCTGCCTTCCTCCGCTCCACGAGCAGCAGAGACCCGCGGCCCCCGCCGAGCTGGTGTTGTGTCTCAGACACGAGCTGCAGAGGCTCCGGAGCTCTTTTGCGTAACAGCTTGGAAGGTGCAAGGAAAAAGTGAACAGACAGAAAGGAAGAAAGAAAGGAAAGAAGTCTTGTTTGTCATCATTTCCTATTATCACTCCTGGGTTTCAGCAGGTTTCGCCAGGTTAAAGACGTTTCAGGGGGCATCATTAGTATGATTAGAGACATATTTACTCCTGGAGGTGCAGCAGGCTCCAATTCATTATGTTCAACAGGCTTCCACCGGACGCTAGAAGGCCCTTGAGCCACATCGTGCCGAACCTGCACACGTTGACAGAGACACATTTTCACCCATTAGGTCTAGAAGTAGCAATTGTTACGTTTCTAGAAAAGGAGACTGGAGTTAGTGCAACTTTATTAGAGGATGTGAGACAGGTGGCGACTTAATCACACGAGTCGACGCTTTTAGTTTGAACTCATCAGCTAACTTTGTCTCTCTGAACATTCTGTTTGCGGGCCGGTGGTGTGCAGGGTTTTTTTGGGGCTTTTTTTCCAGCAGCGGGGAGATGAGGGTGATGAAACTGAACCACCACACGGAAGTTGTGGGCTGCAAAGTTCAAAGCCAAAGAGCTAAAAGTCTCCAGAGGCGTTTGGGGAACTTCACAGACTCGTCTCGAGCCTCTGTTGGTTTCATCACTTGCTGATCCATGCACATTACGATACGCTCATCTGACCCACTGCTCCATTATGATATAGATCAGTGCAGCATCTAAATAACCTTTAATACTCAGTGTATTTCCAGTATACACCAAGGTTTCAGTGTCTGTTCTGTTCCCCCCTCCCCACTTCTCCGTCTTCGCCGACTTGAGTCAGTCGTATTTTTATAAAGTGTTTATTTTAGCAATATAATCTGAAGGATGTCGAGTGACGCACAGCATCCGGAAAGACGTGTTCAAATCTGACTTGGAGACGTCCTCACTTTGCTGCGGGGGGATGCCAAAGCGGCTCATCTTCATCTTCACCTCGAGCCGAAGTCAAAAAGTGCCAATTATGAGGTTTTCACGTGTCGGCGGCGGCGTGTGTTCTCTCGGCGTACAGATGAGCAGGTTGTTGTGTTCTACAATGCACCAAAGTGACGGAACGAATGTCAATTCCCGCCGTTGTTAATCATACAGACAAGCTTTCATTTGCTCTGCTTATCATAACCTTTAAAATGACCCTAGAAATGAGGCTCGCAGTCGGAGGAAGGGCGATAGAGGGAAATGAGGAGAAGAAGAGGGAGGGGGGAAGGAGGGGGGGCGAGGTGATGAGGAGGGATCCTAATCAGCTGGGGCAGCATCCATTCCCTCCTTCTGTCTCTGTCTGTCGCCATTTCCTCAAGCTCTGTTCATTAAGGCACCGGAGGCCTCGCTTGTGCGCCGGCGTCCATCAGTACCTCTGACCTTTTGATCCCGGAGACATGTGTGTCTCCAGTTTGGCCGGCGGTGGGCACGCCTCCTGGCTGCTGGTCGAGCCTTCTGTCCCCCGTCATCATTCACTGGGTGTGTGTTTGTGTGCGTGTGCCGGGGTGGGGCGGGGTGGGGCGCGGGCACCATGGTATGGAAGTGATTCAGAATGAGAAGCTTATGGGGACACACTTTGTCCTCAACAAAGCTGAGCGAGTGAAGGAGTGAGGGAGTGAGGGAGTAAAGACAGAGATATCAAAAATCCCACAGATTGTGTGTCATAAATCTGTAATCCAGCCCTTTTCTCCCGATGCCCCCTCGCACCCCGCCCCTCCCGTCTCAGGAAGGAGAACAGGTTGGAGGCCCATCTCTCTGTGCCAGATGGCTCCACATTGACAAATCAATTAGGCTCCACCTCGTCACCGGGGAACTGGGGCTACAAGAGTAGCCGCCTCCACCCCCACCACCCCGGGGTCCCTCGGTCGGCCACTCCTCCATCTCTCCTCCCTTTAATCACCCCCGTGATCCCCCAGAAAGCTTTGCCTGCATGTTAAAAAGAAGGCAAGGAGGCAAGAGTGTGTGTGTGTGTGTGTGTGTCTGTGTGTGTACAAGCTCAGTCAGAGCAGATTTGCAATGTCCTGAAGAGCCAAGTGTCTCAAGTTGTTTTTCCTTCCCTGTGTGGAGGAGTGTGTGTGTGTGGGGGGGGGGGGACTAATCCAAGGAGAACAAACAGCAAGGCCTGGAGCAGGTACGCATCTGGGTTGCAGGGAGGAGAGGGAATCCGTGTTCTTCACTACACCCTAGTGGGAGAGAGGAGACACTGCAGAGAGCAGGACGGACAGAGGGGTGGGGGTTGGGGGGGCTCAGCGCACAGAGGGTTTTGCTTTTGCATCTGTTCGGAGGCATGAATGGAGACACAGACGTACGATCTGAAACAAAGAATCCATTAACATGTCAAAGATTTTATATAAATGCAAACAGAGGCAAAGGTCAAGGGACCAACCTTCACCCACATCGTTGACTCTCAGATGCTCTTAAAAGTGGCGAGACGAGGCCTCGCAAGTGGACATTCGATTAAAGTTCTAGAAAAATGACTTAAGTATCATAAATATAAGAAGAGCATTTGCCATAAAGTAGGACCACTTCCATCTAGAAATACAGGATAAATAATACGATTTAATTTAAAATGTCAACAGACGTAGAGTTCTGTAAACCCACAGGTACGTTCAGGTTCATTCAGAGACGTCTGCATGCAGACGAAACTGCAAAAGAACATTTTAAACTGTTTTGAACTGAATTGATGATCAAGCTACAGGCTACTCATCTCAGAAGTTGCAGTTTTATTGCCCGCCCTCGGTGTATGTCATTTTCCAGTACTGCAGATAAAACATTTACGACACTATGGAAGGAGGAGACTTCATGAAAACCTCCAAGCGGCCTTTGGTAGCAGTTGTTCATCTGTGTTAATAATTTTTTTCCCAGCATCTGTGGGCTTCACCATTACCATATTTGGCGACGCTGTGGACAAACAGCTCCAGAGCAACGTCCGTGTTCATCTGCCGTCTCGGTGTATGTCCCACGTTGTGAATACAAGTTTCATTTTCACTCTTCTTTAAGCTCTGTTTTGGTCTCCACCTGCTACTGAGAATAATATCTGTCTCTTTGGCTGCTGAATGTTGCGGGGGGGGGTTGTCACTTTTTGTGTCTCTCTGCTGTGCTGGCCTAGAGAAGTGGTTTATCAGAAGAGGAAAAAAAGGGCCACAGAGCTGAGGGGGAGATATTGACGAGCGCCGCTTTAAAGTTTGCGAAATTTAACGTCCTTTGATGATGGTGAGCATGTGAGGTCAAAGGTCATTAAGACAAGACAGAGATGTGACGTGGACGGTGGTGGACAATCGTTGTCCTCCGCAGTGCATCGCAAACGCTCACAAAGTCGGGGCCTTGAGCTCGCTGATGAAGCGGTGGTGGTGGAGGGGAAGGTGGGAGGCAGGTTTACGCGTTGGGGAGGGGCGGTGGGTTGATTGAGAGGTGTGTGGGTGCCCTCCTGGCTCGGCTCACTCCCTGCGTCCCTTTACTCATCCGATCCGGGGGCAGCGACGAGAGAGAAAGTGAGCGCCGGTGCCGAGACCCCTGGGGAGAGATTAGCGCTGACAGCACAACAAAGAAGAATTATGCCGGGGGGGCCCTCAGCTCTTCGACAAATTCAAATGTAATGTATGGCTTTAACTGCGCCAAGGAGGATCAACATAATATATGATCGACCCACTTTGCGGTGCGCTCCGCTGGCAGTGATGTAAAAGCGATTTATGCCCGTAAAAATGTGCAGGCTAATTAAGTAAGACGTTGGCACAGGAGCAAATCAAATGAGCTTATGAGAGTGCTGGCAACGTGGCGCGGCCCTCCCTCCGAACGGTCTACCTGTGCTGACGGAAAAGAAAACTTCTGCTGCGTCTCGGGAGAACTTTTCTTTCTCGATCGGAGGCAGAGGCGCTGGCGATCAAGGATTCTCCTGATCAAATGTGGAACGTCTGTTGATCCTTTAATTAAATTCTTGTTTGCGATTTGCTTAGGGTCCCTCCCGGCAGCGCTGGGGGGTGGGTGGGTGGGGGCCGGGGGTTCTGTAATCACGCAGGGGCCTTTTTCCTCCAATCAGACAGCTGTGAAAAGGCTGCGGATGAAAATGTCCTAATTACAGCCTCGGTGGAGAAAAGGGCTCCACCGGGGGGAATACATGTGCTGTCAGCTAACAGATTCTGGAGCCAACAGTGTTAATGAGAGAGAGAGGGAGGAAACGCACCCCCCCCCCCCCTTCTCATATTAACCGGAGCACCTAGTTCTTCCTGTCTCACTGTCGGTTCACATCATGGCCAAGCCTCATCCTCACATCTCCATCCAGGATGGAAGATCACGTCGCTGCCGCTCTTATTTCCAAACAACAGTCTCTCTCTCTGTCTCTCTCTTTGCCGTCCATTTTGCATGTCCACTTTCTGTGCGTAATGATCACTTAATGGCCCCCCACACAAAAACGAAAACCCCATACAAGCCACTAACACTTAATCGCAGCGTCTCCGGGGGGAAAAGTGCGTTAGTGCAGAGGGAAGGAGGGGCAGTCAGCCAGCTCAGCCCATTTCTCTAATGAGCTGCTGAACAGGCCATGTCAGAGACCTACAGAGGCTAACTGCTGTACCACCTCAGGCCCATGTTACCCCCCCCCCCCCCCCCCCCCCCACACACACACACCATCCCGCACCCCCTCGTAGAAAACGCAGACAGTTTATATGAATTTAATATTCCAGCCAAGGGGGAAGATGTTGTAACCACCAGTTAACCAAAGCCGAGGAGGTTCTTCTTCTTGCCGATGTTTTATTCCTCCCCCCTGCACCTCTGCATACATACAACATGCCACTATTGTCTGGGCTTTTTCTCACTCTGTCTACCCAGCAGTTAATTTCCCCAGACCCCCATAATCAGCCGCTGCAGGTATAGGTAGACCTGGGAGAGACGTAACGCGGGGCCTCATCTCAATCCTCCCTCTCCCTCCGCATGCCGAGCCGAGCCGCAGCACTCAATCACAGCAGGAGGGAAAATACTCACAGGTGTGACGCCGTCAAGTCTCCTGCAGCAGGTGAGGAGGGGAAGGAAGCTGACTCAGACTGCAGAGGTGTGTGTGTGTGTGTGCGCGTGTCCAACGGTAAGTAAAAAGCTATTCTGGAGAGGGGCCTTTACCTGTCATGCAACGCTGATACAGTCTTGCCCTGTATTTATTGCCTACTTAATGGACTTGATTGTATTACTGAAGGTAAGGAGGGGAAGAGAGAGAAGAAGAAAAAAGAGAAAAATCCATTGCCAGCCAGAAGGTGCTTTCAGCATCCTGCAATTACCTTATGTAAATCCTGGCCTGGAATGTTGATCCACTGCTATTTAAAATGCATTGAATTTCCATGGAAAATGATCCACTCCTGCCGCCCGAAGCTCATTAATAACGGCGACGAGCCGCGCTGACATTTGGAATACTTACACGCTTACTTAGCATTGCCATGCATGTGAGAACACAGCCCGGCCTGCTACGACAGCAACATTTGACGAAGAAGAAGAAGAAAAAAGAAAAAAAGAATCTAATTTGAATTAGAGTGCACGGTGCAAAATGAGTTATTTCTGCAACAGGAACCAGTTCTTCTTCTTCTCCTTCTTCTTCTTCTTCTTCTCCTTCTTCTTCTTCTCCTCCTCGCACATGTTGTGCTTGTGAGTGCTCACGCAATCTTTGATCATGCAGGCAGAGGAGTGCAGAGGGTGTGCAGGCTTCCATGTGTCGGCTGAAATATTCGCATCACTGCCCTGGATTTCTACCACCGCAGTAACATGCTTGTACCTTATCCCTGGTAGTTGTTGTTGTTGTTGTTGTTGTTGTCAGATGTAAAGGGGCCCTGTCGCTCTGATGTCACTCCAGTGGCTTGCAGGGCCGATGGTGAGACTGAAGCACGGCGGCCAACGTGGACGTCCGTCCTCCCGTCAGGCTGGCTGTTTGGATTGGACGTCGAAAATTCAGGGGTGAGAAAATACAGCCTCTTATTCATATTTAAACTAAATAATCACAACACTTGATCATGTTTGAAGCGGCGCTAAAGTGCATGTTCTTTTTTAATATGTTGATAATCAAATGTCCGTGTGTCTTGTGCGAGGCGGTGAGAGTCAACCTCGTTTTCAGCAGCTGCATTTAGTAAACTGCTGGATGTGGCCATCATTTGCAAACACTTTGGCCACCATCGCTTTATCATCTCCCACTAACGGCGGCGTCCGTTGGTTTAGCATCCATTTGCTCACTGAGCTATGAGTAAAAAGCAGCGGGTAAAGTACAGAGCTCTTCACCACAGAGCGGCAAAAAAAACAACCTCCCAACCATTTTGTTCCTCGTCCGGCCACTTTGCCGACGGCCCACCTGCAAATGAAGCGGGTGGGTAGGGGCCGGTGGGGGGGGGGGGCAGAGCGTTGAAGATCCATTAATCTTTCATGCTCCATAATGGCTTGTTCACATTACCTGCCCACACCTCAGCCTCCACGGAGCAGCCCGGGCCAGCGCCGAGCAGATCAGGCCTTAAAAAAACCACAGCGAGCATATGGAGCACTTCAAACACTCAGAGCCTCCGCGGCCCTGAGCTGTGGTCGCACCTATGAATTATAGAAATGATCTAATTGTTTTCTCATTTGGAAATTTCTGGGGGCCCACCCCTCTGCGTCTCGGCTTTAACGGCCTGCGGTTTGCAACAGGGCACATGATTCACCGCCGCCCACCTCCAGCACATTTGTTGGATCCGAGGTGGTCCCGTCCAATGAAAACAGAGACACGGCAGAGGTATAAGTCAAACCTGTTGCAATAAAATAATACGTCGGCGAGAGGGGAGGGGGTTTAAATTGGACTTCAAAGAGGCGAGGCTGTGATCAGAGGAAGGCCACGTGTGGTATTAAATACACTCCATTACACACCATGTTGGCTCCACTGAGAATCTTTATTATTACTAGAAAAAGTAAGAAGTAGTTGAAGAGCAAATAGTCACAGGGAGTGACTATCTTGAGACTGTGAGTCACCCAGGCAAAGTTTGATCTTTTAAAGTGCAAAATGTAACATAAAGTGTCATTCACAGAGCTCCATGATCATAAATTCTTATGTTTTGAGAAACTGACGAATCCTCCACTACAAAAAAGCACAAGCCGGACCAGAGTTAAAATATGACCGTGAGTGAGAATCCCTTCCAGGTGCTCACTCCGTCTTTCATCATGCAGAGAGCAGAGTGTTTGAAGTGAGCGTGGATCTATGTGGTCAGTGAAAAAGCTTAATTTGCTAAATCAAACCATTACATCAACATGCTCGGGACGTTGTTTGATATCATTAGTTTAGTCAATAGTTTTTTTTGTGAAAAAACGATTGACGTGTGTGTTTTGTGCATCATCCAGAGCAACAGGGACATTGTTGTCCGGACAACAATGTCCACAAACCGATATGTTACTTTTGGAGTCATCTCAAATTTTGCTTATCACTTTTGCATTTTTAATTTATATGTAACATTGTAACATTTTTATATGATGTATAACAAAAAAAATGTTTCATAATTTTTTTTTCCAGCCTTCTGAAGCTTCTCAACACAGACGACGGATTCAGAGGAAACTAAAAGCAGAGGACACACACACACACTCGACTGGCCAAAACGATGGCTTTGAACCAAAATTGGCAAGTGTACACACACACACACACACACACACACAGGAAGTGGAAGGAGTGTAATCGTTCAGTGTGTGCGGCCCACAGCGAGCAGCCTTGCTCAGCACTCGCTCCCCCTCGTGCTTCTTAATCAAAACGGGCACTGTGGCAATTACCTAATTAGACATCAATTAATCCACACACCCTTCAGGTCCGAGGCCACTTTGACCCGCGGAGTAATGACAAAAAATGCCTTCGAAGAACGGAGGAATCACAGTAATGGAGGGGCCGAGCGGCAGAGGTTGCGCCGCCACATTTGAGAAAAAATCCCCCAGAAATATACTGGCAATTCATTTGGTAATTAACAGGTAGGGGACATAATTGATTGAGATGTGAAAGCTTAATCACTCAATTCAATAACCAGGATATCAGTGTTGAGTAGATTAATTCAATTATGTAATTAAAGTCGAGGGAGAGGTGAAGCTTTAGAGTAGATTGAAGGTGAAACCGTCGTCCCCGTCCGGCCACAAACTTCACACCCACACAGAGAACATATGTACGAGTCTCACATGTAATTTATTTTCTTTTTTTATTAGACATAGCAATTTCACAAACAGCAGTTAGCCTGAAAATTACATTCAAAATGTGCAGCTGAACATGCGCAAACACTCCAGATACACTTTCAAACAAAAGTAATAGTCCATCCTCATAAGTTTTATGTTTTCTTCACACAAGCTTATGTTTTCTCATGTTTTCAATTCCAATGTACAAAATCAAAACAAAAATCATCTTTCACTGGTTCACCACCAAGGCATGAACACACCTCAGTCACTATTACGCATTTTAAACGACTAGTTTCGGTTACTGTACATTTGCTCTGAAAGTTTTTTTTTAAAGGCTCTTCTCCTCATTCCAACACGCACACACTCCCGAACGTCAACCGTCCACTTGTCCTCCTTACCGTTTCCCTCATCTGAATACTCTTTAATATTAGCAACGGCGAGGAAAGGGAGGGAGAGGGGGGTCATCACAGGTCAGACACAATTAACGTGAAATGGTAACGCAGCAGTTCGCAGTAAGATCCACGCTGTGGTTGTTTTCCAGTAACACCGTGGTTTCCGTTACGTTTCCTGCCACCGCGAGACACTTTAACACTGAAGTTCCTAACAGAGCACAGACGACGACCCCACGGCAGTTTAACGGAAACTTTACCAAAGCACGTTAACACTACACAACAGACAGTTTGTACAAAGTGGCAAGACGAAGGATGCTTCTGCTCAGGTTTTTATTCCATTTAGGTTAATTCACTCACTCACTCACACACACACACACACACACACACACAAACAAACAGACGCTCTGTCGTCCGTCATTCAAGTCACGGGACGCTCGTGTCACAGGGTCAATGGTTAACACTGGCTGAAAGGGGGGAGTAGAGGTGAGACAGGGGTTAAAGTGAGTGGGGGTTATGGGGACAATCTGCAACTCCAGTGCCAAAGGACAGGCTGTTTTTACATAACACTGACAATTTTTCCCCCCCCCTCACCTGATCCACAACCACAGAGGGTTTTTTTTTTTTTTTTTTTCACACGTAACTGACAAAAAAGCTCCAAGACGCACAGAACGTATCCCGCTCGTTCCTCCGAGGGGTGAGCACGTAGCAGCCACGGTCCACCCGAGTCAGGTCGAGTTCCACCGAGATGCCGAGGCGCGCCACTGGCCCCGCTCTGAAGCGGGAATTACTGGCCACGCGGATCCAGTGGACGCGAAGACACCTGAATACTCAAATCACACAGACGTCGTCCACTCGTCATCACGGCACCACTGTGAAACACTGTCCATCGTCCACACCGCCGCTCCCACAGACAACTGCAAGACAGCGGGTGAAATCTGTACACCCTTTTTCTAAATTCATCTCCCAAACTTCGGTAAGTGCAACACCTTCTTTCGTAAACGGTCCCGTCATGTGAATGTAAGTGTGATTTTCATTTTTGTCCCGACTGCTTGGTCCACAACGTTGTTCAGTTTAGCCCAACGTAAAAGGAGGGGGGGGGGATGAAGGAGTTAAGAAGTCTCTGCGTTTTTGAAAAGCCCGGCGTCCTCTTCCGAGCGAGCGCCTCTACCTGCCGAAGATGCTCTCGTACTCGAGCAGTATTAGCTCCACGATCTGGTTCTGGTAGACCATGTGGACCGCGATGTTGCCCGTCTCCGTCTCGGGCCGGAGCAGCGTGGGTCCGAACACGATGGCCACGCTCTGGGTGGTCATGCGGTTGGCCTCTCCGTGGTCGATCACCCTGGGGGGGGGGGGAAGCAGACACAGGAGCAGATTTAGAGATTGAACTTGTGTAATAACTGGTAGGAATGTATTTGTTTGACAATTCTCTGGTTTCACTGCAGCGCCAGGGTTTAATGTTTAAAACATCACAGTGTATACACACATATCTTTAGGGCTTGCGATTGAGCACTGAGGAGAGCCTCACAACACACACGCCGTAACACAACTGAGCGCTGCAGGCGAGAGCATAATAGCCTTTTTAAAATAGAATCTACATCCTTGCATGCAGATGCACAAAACAATAACATATTCATAGAAGGGAGGGGGGGGGAAAGAGGGAGATTAAATCCGCCCGCTGATATACGTACACTTCCACACACTGAATGTCAGGCGATAAATTTCCTCAAGAAACACCACTTCATAGGTAGTGAATTACAGCAAACACAGAGCCATATAAATGCAAATTGGGAACGCGAGGCAAATGTCATTGGGAACATATGATATTGCCACTGGCTCCGTTGGGCTGAGAATGAACGTTCAACCTGGCCGTGGTTTGTGTTTGTGCCCGCGGGCCCATCGGTCCGAGGTAAAAGGTAAACACGCAGAGGGAAAAACTCGGCAAGGGAGATGGAATGAATACGACTTCCTCTGTGCCATTTGTAATCGGTGCACACGAAAGTCATTTAAGTGGCTGTCGGGTGAAAAGAGTCGATCTGGAGCGGAGCGATGCAGTACGGTCCTCGGTGCACAGCCCCAAATCAAAACATGAGCCGATCATATGAGAAACACTCACGTTGAAGATCAATAGAGAGATTGTTCTCACTGTGAGAGGAGCTCCTGTAGGTTTTCACTGCTCAGTTGTTTCATACACTGATGACAACTGCGTCCTTTGGCATCACCTGTCTAGACCCTTTTCTAAAATAACCAGATCTCAAACTTCTCAGACGGACAGACGCATGAAAACATACCAGTTGGGAAAACCCACTCAATCTGAATGTTTTGCACCATTTTGTTTGGTGTTGATTTTACTCGTTTGGTTAATGGTTTGTTTAGCCGTTCATGTCGAGTGATTAGATGGATGTTTTGTGTATGGACAAAGGTTTCTGGCATCTCCTAGAAAAGAAATATTTAGTTCCTATTTGGATCATTTTCAAGTGTTCCATATTTGTACCAATAGTGTTTTGGGAAAACATATACATGATTTAACCCTTTTTCATTTAGCAAAATATCCCAAACTACGTTGTTAAATAAATAACTTTGTCAACATAAAAATATAGTGAAAAGGTTTTAAAAAGGTTCCTATTTAATTGAAACAATAATTCTGACCATTATTACAGCTGCAACTTTAAATACATTTTTTAATTTGATGCTACATAGATATTGGAGTCTTTGATCAAAAAGTATTGAGATAGTTACAAAGTCTGACGACATTTTTAAATAATTTCTTTACTGAATATCCTCTCATCCCTTAATTATCTCCAAATACATTGTCAAACCGAAGTAGGATTCATTTATGTAAATAACATCTAGAGGATGTCATTCTATAAATTGAGGAGATACGTGTGTGTGTGAAAACTTCTCTTACCTCCGCAGGTGCTTGAAGAGGTTCTGCATTGTGTCGTGGTTGGGTTTTGGCAACTTCCTGATCAAGTCTTTGATTGAGTTCAATCGCTGCTTGTAGTCGGAGCATTCTGAGGCGGAGGGAGAGAGACAGCGGGTCAGCGAGGGCAGAGCACCCCCTTGTGGCCGGATTAGGGACAAGCTCATGCATCAAGTGAAAACATAAAAAAAAAGCATTGTAACTTCAACAAAACACTCAACACATTACTCACTGATGGCGTCGACGAAGTCGTCGAAGGATCCGTACGTGAAGAGAGGCTCGGGAAGCTCCCTGAAGAACATCTTTAGAGCTCCGGTGGTGACGTGGATGTCTTCCCACTTACTGTCGTTCAGATCCACCTTCTCATCTGACGGAGGTGACGGAGAAGGAGAGACGACAAAGGTTTAATATCACAAACCTGCTGTGCGGAGGTTGTGCAGTATTCGGGAGAGGTGAATCCTACCGTGATTCACAGCAAAGCGGAGCTTCTGTATCACCGCCAGGTTCCCGCTCACTCTGTACAGGCCGTCGATACTAAGACCTGTAGGACAGGGATGATTAGATGGATGGAACAGTGAGTTTTAATAAGGGGAAATTAAAAATCTGGTGAAAGAAACAAAGGTTGACTGGTCGCAAAAAATCCCTGTGAGAAATAAAAACACGGAAACAAAATGAAACGGAAATGATTCATCCGCGCTGAGCAGCTCGATGTTACCGACTGTGTCCGTCCGAGTGGAATCGGCCAAAACAACCACAGATGAGGGCCGACGCGAGCCAACAGGCCTCGCACACGCTGCAGAGAATACAATTACCAAACAGTGTCCGGGGGCAAACTGTCAGCACGGTGTGGTGGATGGGGATGAAATGTATCTGCCGTCAAATTTGTTTGGAAATACTGTATCCATGATTTTTTTTCTCTCCTAATAATCGCGGACAGGTTTTTGGAATGCCGGCGAGATAAGGAATGAAGTGGCATGTGGATGCAGTCAGACGGCCGCTGCTCTTACCCGTGTTCTCCACGTGGTCGATGCACATTTTGACGAAGTTGGGCACCGACGTGTTCTCCCGCTGGCACAGGCTGGTCAGACTGCAGCCAAACACCTGATCTGGGAATTTTGGCGAAAACACGTTGTCTGTCTGCGGCTAAATACTCAAACAGTGACACATATTCACATACTGTCAGCTTGTAGCTGTACCGGAACCCGTCTGAAATACCTTTGATGTATCCTTTGTCTCGGACGGCCTGATATGTGGGTCGACGTGTGAGGAACTTCTTGAGTTTCATCCTGGTTTTCTTCTGGTCCGATGCATCCATGCTAACGGAGGTCTTCATCACTGAGGGAACACAGGCAGGATCGTGAGACACTTGACAGTAAACAGTGTGTGTGTTGTATCAGTGTCAGAGACCCCTACCTCGGTTCTTCTTAGAGTCCCGCTGGTCTTTCTCCTTGTCCTGTTTCTCAGATCCAGGAGACTCAGGCATGTCCTCCTCAATGGCCTCGTCCGACTCCCAGGCCTGGACGGGAAGAGAGACACATCCACCGAGTTCAGACTGTACAACTGGCTGGTGACAGGAAGTCACAACGAGGGTGAAAATAAACGTAAAAGTGTCCCCTCACGTGTGTGTTGATGGTCTCTGTGAGGGCCCGGAACCAGTCGTTGATCACGCTGTCAATCTCCGACTGGATGAGCAGCTCCGTCCCCTGACGGGTCTTCAGCTGGTGAGAGGGAAAAGTCCGCGTTACTCGACCACTTCAACATCAAGCCTCCAGTGAAGGTGGATCTACACTGGACAGCAGGTACTGTACCTCGATGACGTGTTTCTTGCTGGACTTGTCCTTGGAGGCCCAATCCACGCTCCCGCCTCTCAGATCGACGGTGAACTCGGGCTTCGATTGGTTGCCGCCGAACTTCTGAAATCAAGGAATCAGCATGAGGTCGGACTCAGACATGATTTAACAAAAGACAAGTTTTCGGGAAGAGGACATGATCAAATTAAACACAAAAAATCTGGTTAATTTCAAAATGTGGTAAAATGTCAGTATTTGAATTCTTTTTTCTGTATCTTTAAAAGAAAAGACTCAAAATCTACTGCAATAAAAATCCTCTTTAGTATCCTCACACGAGAAAAGCAAAAGTAGTTAGTTATTATTGTCACGAAACACATTAATAAACAGGAAGATGCTTTTGGTTAGATTCTTTTTAGACTTTTGAACATAAAATAAAAGCCATTCAATTACTTCAAATGCCTATGATGTTTTAAAAATATGGATGATATGATAATTGTTCTTATCACTCTGCTTGCGTTCCAACCCTTTTTCTTTTTTGTCTAACGTCATCAAAAGTCTAACCGATTGCAGGAGTGAATTTTGACTTCAGATCAGCTGCTATTCCCCAAAGTTATCACACAGAACCTGTTTTGTTTGTAGGTGCATACATTTTTTTTTTTAAACGGGCATGCCCAGAAACTATGTGACCTGCATTCACTTCCTGATTGGTTGTTATCAACTTTAGCTACCCATTGCAGAGGAGACAATCTACTTCCTGTTTACACCAGCACGCATATGCCCAGTGTACGTGACTGGTCATGTGATATACGTTTCTTCAGGTGTGTTAGTATGGACGGAAATCACTTCTGATACAGAGCTAAAACACTTGGATGGAGAAAGTTTTAGTTTAAAAAAATGCCGTTTTTAAGTCAGGAGCAAAACTATAAGGTGTGTTTGTGTCTACCTGATGAATCACTGTACAATAGTCACTCTCTTTTAGATCCATTTATCTACCGAGGACTATATCTGGCTCTTCAGCTGCTGAATGCCTTGTTCACCAGCTGGTGTGTAACTGTGTCTTACTGGTGTTTGTTACAGTGGGTTTATCACAACTGTTTTGAAAGTGAAGAGGAAAAGAAGAAGAAAAAAGAAACTGCCTGCTGTGGAAACAATGTAGATGAGAGTGAACCAAAAAAATGTAGATGAAAGAGGATGGTGAGAAGATAATTATTACAACCATGTTTAATATCACATAGGGTCATTTAAATTGATTAGTGCGGCTGAATCAAGTTTCACTCACACACACACACAAACATCAGTGTCCTGGTAAGAGAGTGAGAAACAGGCAGGAAAACACATGCAGAGGGAGAGAGAGAGGGGGAGAACATACAGCGGCAGCCTGTACAGGCCGACAGTTCACATAGGAGACAGCAGGACGGGGCTTGACTGAGCGCTTCCAGTTGCTAAGGAGAGTGAGGAGCAGCTCTGGGATGGAGCCACTGCGGTAGTAAGACTTCAGGGAGGAGAGGAGCGAGAAAAAAAAACAAAGAGGATGACAAACTTCACAGCACAGAAGGCAATGAAGACAGGTGACGATGTAGAAATAAGGAAGAGAGAAATAACACAGAGATAAAAAAAACTGTCGATGGGAAACTGAGAGGACGCCTACCCAGCTCGTGCTGCCGCCCTGACCCTTCGCAAAGAGCAGAGAGTAACCCTGCAGCACCGTCCAGGACGAGGTCCAGTTCTTCCTGTTGGTCACAAAAACAACCGAGATAACATGAGTCTCCGATTTTATAAAAAAAAAAGAGACTAAGTTCACCAGGCCTTTTAAAAAGCAGAATCCTACCTGACTTTCTTCCCATTTTCTGTGATCTTGGTGACGTTGAGGACTCCACACTTCTCTGACGGCTGAGGAGGAAGACACAGACGCAGATAAGAAAACCTCACAAACATCAACACACACACACACAGGCGGAAGCTTTGCGAAGCAAATGGAGACAGTGTAGGTTGCTGGAAGTGGCGGCGCAGCTTGACGTAATGTCTAAATATGACCAGCGGAGGGCGCCCTGCAGTTGTTGCAGCAAAGTGCTGAAACAGCTGCACTGGTTCCGATTTTTTTCTTCTTGTTTGAGTTAGATGTGATGCGTTAGCTGTGGGATGGGTCATGCAAATCAATGAGAGAGAAACCCAATGGAAAGTTTAGAAGATGAGGGATAAGAAGTGTTGTATTTGGATGCAGGTTGAAGCTGGACGATGATGATGATGAGTGCAGTGCAAGCTGGGATACTAACGGTCGAGGGGTGTTTAGGAGATGAGGGGCAGGAGTCAGAGTCTGGAGAGCTCAGCTTGGGCACCGGAGCACACTCCTACCGACAAGAGGCACAAGATGATGAGTCTCTGGTTACTAACGGCTAACTACAAGACACGTGAGGACAGTGGTCGGATGGGGAGAAGAGAGGGGATCAGGAGCCTGGAGTAGGAATCACGAGCCTGTGCTCCATGTTAATTCGAGGTAATCGGAATGTAGAAAGAGGTAGAAGAAAGTTAGGATTTGGGTTGTAGACAACATGCTTCAGAGCTTCTGAGAGAAAGGTGTTAGTTCAGAGAAAGAGATTCATTCAAAGATGCTACTTTCTTTCTGTTTATCTGCAGCCTGAAGTGAAACCCACAATAAAAACAAATCACAAATCTACGATTGAGTCGACACATGGATTTGATCGTCATGTTTCCATAGTATATTTGACAATGAATCAAAAAGGATCATCTGCTGATTGTGGAGGGGGGAGGAGTCGTGCAGACGAGGCCAACTTTGTTACCAACTTTGTCTCGGTAAAGAGAGAGACGGAATCTCCTCTTGTGCGGATCGGAAGAGAAACGCCAGAATTTGAACGAGAACTGCAACAAAACCAAATATATTTATATAATATATTTCGTACCATCTCATAAACCAGCAGATTTTACATCTAGTTGTAACTGAGAGGCGTCGACGTCGTAGCAGTTTTAGTTTTCTCCCCAATCGGAAAGCGACTGTGCAGACGAGATTCTCACAAATACTGAATTCTTTCCTTCACATCACTGAAAATCAGCCTTTTGTACTGGTTGAATTGAAATTGGTTCACAAATGCTGGAAATTTTTGGCCTTTATTAGGCGGCTCTGCAAACTACTTCTCAGAATGCAATGCAAAATAAAACATGGGAATTGAAAAATGAAATGCCTCATCTAAATGAGGCAGTTTTGTTGTGTTTGTCATCTTTGATATCGCAGACATGTTAAAATGTCAACTCGTGAGGATTTTGTGCGAAACTGTAACTTCAATAACTGCCAGAAAACTGGGTTTTCACCATCTGAAACATCAAACACAACAAGTGGATTTACATCACAGGAAGCAGATCTGCTGCTTGTCATGACACCCAAACACACAAGAGAGATTTAGTCATTTTAAGATTTTCCTTTGTTGAGATTGAAATGTAATTACTGTAGCACTCGGGGATTAAACTCGCTGCCGATGAGACTCGTCGGAAAACCTGCCGCCAACAGGAGCGTGCGTCTCTTTCCAGACCGATCATACACAAAAGTCAGATTTGGATTATTTGATATCTACCTTGTCGTTGAGGTCCAGCACGTAGGTGCTGTGTCTCCACTTGGTGAGGACGATGGGCTCCTGCTGCTTCCTCTCCAGACTGCGACTCTTGGGAACTTCGCCGGACTGAGGGGAGACGTTGTACTGCAGAGGAAGGGAGGAGAGCTTCTTAGACGTCACACAGTCATTCAAGCAGACTAGTCGGTGTCCCTCCTCTCCCCATACCTCTCCTTTCACTGTCCACAGCAGCATTGGACGGAGGGAATTCCTATTACAACCCCCTGCGTAGTCTTCCAAAGTCAACAGCGAGGTTCACTGAATGAATCTGTGTCCACGCTATTGTCCGTTCACTCCCGAGAACGTGGGGATCTATTCTGATCTGCTCTAAAGCCTCCAGATTAAAGGGGGTAAAGACAGAGCCAGTAATAGGGCGTCTCCCGGAGTTCAGCACAAACTGGGCTCCGGTGTGAGCTGCTCATACACTCATCCACTTACATTAACAGGACTAGAGGACGAGCCGCAGAGGTGTGTTACTCTGTGGTGGTGGTTTTGTGGGTGATGTAATATGAGGCGGAGATTACTTTACAGGGGATGTTACTCATGTAATACTGGCGACTCAAGTGTGTATGAGCTAATGTTGATCAGGTAATCTTACCTTGGGCAGTTCCCACTCTGACCTGGATCCGTCAGCACTGTAGTAGTAAGGCCGGCCTTGCTCATCCAGGTGCTTTATCCACTGTAAACACAAACAGGAGTCAGCAAACACACCCACAAGCAAAACCATGACATGGAAACAATTAGCAAAGTAAAAAGGTGCAATCAGAAAGACGCTGCACCTTCTCCTGTGTGTATTCAGACACGTAGAGCGTGTGTCCGTGTTCGTCCAGCTCCTCGGACCAGCCTCTAGGGGGCGACCCGTACTGGCTGTCGGACTGGCTGGAGTGGGTGCTGTGGCAGTTTTCCTCCGAGGACAGCAGCTGCAGGAGGACGGACAAAGACGAGGAACAGGATCATTTCCATTAGTTGCTTGGTCCATAAAATGGTGAAAAATATTGATCGTGTTTCGTGTGTTCAGTTTACTGTCGTAGAGGAGCAAAGGATTATTAATAAAACTTAAACTGATTAAATCGATTTTTCAAAATAGTTGGCGATTCATTTAGTATTCCATCACTAATGAGTTAATTGTTGCAGAGCTAATATATACAGTTGATAATTGGCCGCCCTGAATCTGAACATGATAATGCAATAAACCAAAGCACCACACGGGGCCGGTGTTGGATAGTAAGATAGGAAATGACAACCTGACAGGAAACCACGACTTCCCTCTATCAAAGACAAACTTGTTTCCCTACCTTCAGTAACCACAACAGCGTTTTTTTAAAAAGTCCTTTGAGACGCACCACACATTCAGCCAGACACTTCGTTTACTGGCTGTTTTGGGATTTCGTCACACACAAACTAAATACCTGGATCCTGCGTGTGATCACACCTACTGTTTCCTGTGGACTCAACCGGACTGGAAACTCTGAACTTTAGAAGCCGACCGGGCCTCGTGAACACAAGTCACATGGCCTCGCAATTATTTTAGACTCTTTATGGGATCTGACCCCCCCTCACCTCACTGTCCACTGTGCCCTGGCTGTCTCCCCGGATGCCGCTAGTGCTGCCGCTGGTGTCCCGGGTGCGTGGGGGCTTCCAGGTCCGCTCCCCGGTGGCCCGGTTGTAGTAGAAATGCCTGCCGCTCAGGTCTTTGTGGGTCTCCCAGTCGCCCAGGATGTGGAGCGGCGAGCTGGAGGGGATGGGCGGCAGGCTGGACTGGGAGATCTTCAGCTCCTGGAGGTTGGTGTAGACCGGGGAGTCGGACCGGCCCTGGCCTGTGGGTGATGTTGTCTGGAGAAGGAGGAAGAGAGGAACGAGGTTAGATCAGTGACTCTGGTATGCATTCGTTCAGGATTTCATTCCCCTTACTTTTTCCTGTTTTTCAGCTGACAATTCCCAAACTTCTCCTGAACTGTTATGAACAATTTTCTTCTGACATTTCAAAGATATTCCAGGAAGTCCATAACCAAAAGGGAGCCCTGACAACATTCCAGAGTCTGACGGGACGTCCAGTTCGGCAGAGAAACCTGCAGATTTCACATCCTGGTCGGGAGCAAGGAATGTACCGAGCTGAGTGCATCCCAAACATTCACGTTTAAGCTGGAAAGACACACCTGATGCACATAAACCCAACTTCTCCTGGGAACGAATAAGACGCAGTAAAGTTATTAGAATCTGGGGAAAATCCGATGGCCATGTGGACTGCAGACACTTCAAAACTGCATCAGTTCAATTCTACCAGATGGAACAAAGTTGCACAACAATTTATCTGTCTACTAGACAGAGAGCAACTGCTGTGAACATGGAGGGCCACTGGCAGTAGCTTCACAGCAACTATGTACATCAATATACGGTTTTGCTACGTATTTTGTAGTTTCAAATATTCCCATGGCTTCACCAAGTGAACGTTGTGGCTGATGGATGGGTATGAATACAAGTACAATTAAGTGTTGAAAAAAAAGGTATAAAATCAAGATCAAAATCAAAAATGTATGTGATTTTAAGTTGAGCTTAGGATAAAAAAAAAAATCAAAGGATTACACTTCATCCATATATCATTTATATAAAATTCTTTCTCTTTGTGCGACCAGATCTTTCCCAACATACAGGTTTAGAAACAAGAAAAAAGTGAACAGACAGATGAAGTATTTTGAAAGGACGAACGAAGCAACGACTGGTTTCACTTTTCCTTCAAAAGGTTGAAGGAAGTCAACTACTAGTATTAAACTGCTTTGTGTTGAGACCAACATCAGCATACCTCCAAGCAATTTCTCAAAATGCTTTTATTGGATTTTTTCTTCTTCTTCCAAGTAAAAAACTAACCACAGTCATTGCAATAGTCCTAATCACAAACGTGGTCCCGTGTTGACCACGCAGACACAGTTCAATGACACATCTTTTCAAAAGTCTTGGCATCGACTGAAGGTCACTGCACAAAAAGCCAGAAAGCTACGTTTCCATGGCTACGGCTCTGAGCTTTTAAGGCCGCCTTGAATGCTTTTGTGAAATATTTTGGGTTTTGGAGCAGCGCTGCAGTCTGTGAGACGGACGCCAGCCTCGAGTCTCTTTAGAGAAGATCCAGCACTGACTATTCTGTAGAAGACGGAGCGCATAGATGTCCAAACAGAAAAGAATTACATATCAGAGGCTGTGCCAGCATCACACTCAACCCCCCCTCCCCTCCCTGTTTGTTACAGGTGAGGAATGTGGGGGGAGTCGCTTTTCAGTTTGGACTGTGTTCAGGACACAGATGGGACTTCCTGCCGTTCTTGGAATAACAGGAATATTTTCACATAAATGATTATTTAATACCCCGCGCGCAGAGAAAAGGGTTCAGTGGCGTCCCGCCGTTTTCAGTTACGTTTGCCCGCTGCTTCTCCGTTTCAGTCCAGCACATGGCAAGTGCTCGAGCTCGGAGGCGAACCGCTGAGAGGCGATGATGGTTTTGGCTGAACTCTGGGTTCAGATTTATCAGTCACAACCAGGACGGAGGCGGCGCGCTGCAGTTTTTAATTGGGTTTTTAAGGAATTGAGGGAGTCTAAACGCAAGACTGTGAGTGAGGCCCTGAGAGTGAGCCTGGGGTCAAATCCATTTAAATCCCACTCAGTCCCAGACAAACCAAACTGCGTCCGGTGGAGCGGCAATCAACAAGCTTTAACGTCCATTCTGACAGAGGTCGAAGCAAAACATCCTGCTGCCGTCTCCACTTTCCTTCAGCCAGTAATTCAAAGATTTTTTTGTTAGTTGTGAGTGTGTACGCAGACTATTACTGTGCAGAAGAACACAGGCCCACTACTGCTGACATGAATACAGCACATGTCATGTGTGTAATCATGCTGCCTACATAGTGAACATGTTTTGAAATGTACTTAAAGTAGTACTTTGACTATAAAGTGCTGCGAGGGGGACTGCAAGAGACAGATTGAAAGAAGAATGGTCAAACTGAATAAGAGGTTGAGACGTCCTGACTCGAGATAACAGAGTCCCATAATGCAACACAGTGTAGCTTTTCGAGGCACAGAAGATATTACACAGTGGTTTCAACACTGGCACCCCACTAAAATCTATAATAATGAAATAAGTACAAAAATAATTGGCAATTTTTTGGGCAAATTATGTTTTTAATGTGGTCATAATTCTGTTAACTGTACAATTGCAGATGAAAAAATAAACGTGTCCGTTTCCTCTTGACTACAAACTATGTCAGGAAGACGAAACACTGTTATATCAGTTCCCAGCCGGAAACATTGACCCAATCAACATATGAATTAGACTCCAAGATTATACTCTTAAAAGAAAAAAGAAAAAAAAGAGGAGAGGACTATTTGCAAAAAAACCCCTCAAAATAGAAACTATCAGACAGAAAAAAGTCTTATGCAACGTGTGCGCCATATGCGGACACACGAGTCTTAACACATGCCTGGAATAAGCGGGAGACTTTTTGAAATGTTTCATTGAGCTCCACATCAAGTGTTTTTACTGGCACCCTGCAGTGCACATGGTACCTGCTACTTTCAGACGAGGACAACTTCTTTTTTCTTTTTTTTGTCCAGGCCTCACCAGCGCTACCTGGAAAGCAATTTAACAGTTTTTAAAGAGGAACAAAAAAACTGGTTACAGATGGGAAAGTTCTCGATTTGAGGGAAAAGAACAGTTACAGGACATGAAATCCATCTGCGTCGGCAAAGCACACAACCTGTTCTATATTAATCGGAGAGCGGAGCACGGCGCAGAGATACGTGGTCAAAAAAATAACCCTTTTGTTTCACGAAAAACAAAGCAAAGTCTCATTTCAGCTCATTATCTGCCGTGTCACCTTGTGTCCTGGGCTGCACACAAACACCTCGTCGTCATCCTCCCCGGCTCTCCTGTAACCTCTGAACACACTGAGTCTGAGTGCACGACGCATGGCGATGCAACCGCGGCCATCAAGTGCGACAGGACACACGCAGGCTTTTACTCCCGAAACTCCCTTTTCTCTCTGCCCTGCTGACTGTGTGGCAGTGCAGTTGAAGGTAAGAGGTAATATGAGACTGAGGCAAAGGAGGAACAGGATCTTTTCTGCCTCTCAAACACACACACACCACAGTCCACAACTCATCTGACACAACAGGAAACAAGTACAGAAAGCTTCCTCTATCGCAGTGTGTTTCTGCACACGAACAGACACAAACTGGCAGTTTGCGCTTTTTGTACACCACATCGCAGGCTCTATATTTAATCGCGCTGCCACAATCGGGCTGTGTGTCGAGGGAAGGTGATACCACTGACGGCTGCGGTGCAGCGGCCTCGTCCTGCACTCCTCTTTCACCGGAACAAATGAGCGCCGAGGAGACGACCGTCTGCACCATTAGAAAAGTTGACCGTCTTGAAGGGCAACAATGACAGAGCTGCAGGATGGAAAAAACCAAAAGGAAAACACTTTGAAAATGACGTATATTTCAGAATCAGAACAGAAACACTTAACTGATCCATGGGGGAAATGGTGTATTTCAGCCTTTCATTTTGCAACGAGTGTTGTTTAATGCGGTCAAGAGCTTTCCACATACTTGGTTCTTTTTGGTTATGTTTTTAAAGGAAAGGAAAGAAAAGAAAATGTTGTCCTACTATGGGGAAATTTGCCTTTTAAGATAAGTTTGTGCCTGGTTGACACTAAATCATACAACTTTTAAATATCTGAAGATGTTAAATCTGCGGATTATCCCCTCGTTTGTGACACATTTTTGTAATAAATAAGGCCCCTGGTTTTTTAATGGAAGCCCTTGACAAACTCAATCTCAACCTATTCATTTATTATTCATGTCCAGCTACTGGTTCTGTGTTTGTGCTATCATACGACAGTACATACATCAAACAACCTGACCTACAATTCCCAAAAACTTTTCAAAATCTCTTTGGCATTCTGCACTTCCATTGCTCCTAACTTACTGACTAATTCCAGCTGATACAGGTAGAGTATTTAGTCAATGATAGATAAGTGTTCCCACAATGCACTTCTCAATGATCTCAATGTCTGCCTGATTGTAAATCTCACCTCACTGTATCATCATAGACTGAATCTTGGATAGTGAACTTAATGAAATGTGGCAGGGAGCCGGGGGACCGAGGATCGAGACCTGGGGTCTCTGACGGGTAATTAAAAATAGAGAGAACCTGAGCGGATGGGAGGGATTGCTCATAGAGTCTTGGGGGGGTGCGCGCGGTGAGATGTGCAGAAGCAGCAGCCTTTCTGTACAGCCATGATAAACGAGTTTCAGACTGCAGGCCGGTGCAGCACAGAATCCCCCCAAACAGCATTACGCAGTCTGGAGAGTGTGTCGGCACGCCCAGCATGGAAATGGGAGATTAATTCAACTCACAGGTCTAATGGTGCATGTGAAGGCAGAGGGGAACAGACGCACAACAGCAAGAGGAAAAGAACTGATGAGAATTGGCTGCTAATGGAGCCCAATGAGATTATGCTCTGCTACATGGAGCACATTTTACTGTAGTAGCCCTTGTATTTATAACCATGTTGGGAATACTACTATGTTTCCTCTCCCACCCCCCACTTCAGCCTGTCCCACTGCGGTTGTACCTGAGCCTCGCAGAGCTCTGCAAATTAAACCATAAATTATTCTGCGAGTGAAGAAGTGCAGGTCAGGGTGAGGGCAGCGGTGGTGGTGGGGCTGCAGTTGGGCCCTGCGTCCACTAGGTGTCCGCCTTGTATCGCGAGGGAGGACGAGGGGGAGAGCAGGAGAGTGGGTGGGTGGGAGAGTCTCCATCAGATGCATCTGGCCGTGAGGAAAGTAGCGTGAGGGGGAGGGGTCTCAGTTGGCGCACACATGGCAACCCACTCTGCAGCATATACCATGCTGCATTTTAGCACAGCACCAGTGTCTGTGCAGCAGAGTCCACGGAGCCACGCTCCACTCGCTCTGCACTGACGCAAATCAAATGCTTTATCCCTGTTACTCGTTCAGAGCGGTGATTTGATTCAGTCACTTTGCTGCAGCCGTTTCAGAAACTGCAGATTCACAATGCTCCTGCTGCGGCTTCCAGGGTGCAGAGACAAAGTCGACTAAGAAAGTGGAGAACATTACATCAGGTCTCCAGACCTTAACACTGGCTTCTAGTGTGTCACTGAATACATAATATTACTGCTAGAACATAAGTGACTAAAAAGGCTTTGCGCAAAGATGTATAAATCCCTGCTCGGCTTGTCTAATATGAGCCTGGAGAGAGTTCCCTTGAAGGAATTCATATGTGGTGAAAAGTGACAGAAGACCTGAGCCCGATCACACACCTGGACACTTGCTGCACGATATAAATGTGCCTTTGATTATTATTAATGCTAAGTCAAAATTTTACTGTTAGATGTTAAAAGTAAAATGTTACTACCTCCATATATACAGCTCATCAAATGCACACATTTCATCTACATATGTAATGTACACGGGGAGCACCTATCATGTTAAAGGCAACAGGACATAAATAAATAACCAAGGAGAAATGTACGACTCCCTTGGGAACATTATCTCAGCTTTGATGCTAAAATAATTGCTGTGTGTTTAGTTTTAAAAGGCCTTTCCATCTTCCGATGCAGGCGGCGGCACCTGTGTCACAACTCGGAGCGTGTGTGCGTTTCCCCCTTTAACTACATTACATAAATGTGATTGTGCAATTGAATTTGAAAGGGAAGTGCACTGGAGGTGGTATAGGGTGGCATGGTGACTGAGGGAGCTGCATCTGTGACCATGGTGACACCCAGCCAATCAGGTGGTCATGCAGTGGAGTTTTTGAAGATAGGTCGTGGGGTGAGAGGTAAGGGTGTGGATGCGGGTGGGCGAACACGCCGCCTCCAAGCCGATGCATCAATCCATTGCCGCTCCCTCTGTTCTTTTGTCCTCAATCCTCTCATCTTTCTCCACCTTCTTCATCTCTTACTTCTGCTTCCCCACTCCGACCCTCTGTTCTCTGCGCGCACATGCTCTCACTGACACACACACACACACACTCCCTGCCCTTTTCCTCCGCTGCACTCGATAATCATGTGCCAACCCGTCCTTGGCCATTGCTTCCTTCCTGTCTCTCAGCCCCCCTCCCAGGCTCCGCCAACGCCCCACTGCCCCCATCACCCACTCCGTCCATCCTCCTGGAGGTAGGATGATGCTGCTGCTGATGGTGGTTGTGTACATATGACCAGATTAACCTACATTTCCACCTCACTGGGCGTCAGTCAGACCACATTCGCCCACTCCCCCATCATCACATTTGTGGCATTTCACACACACACACACGCCCACACCCACACACACACACACACACACACACACACACAAAGAAAAAAAGAAGGTGCTTACAATCACACAAACACTGCTCCTCACTTTGCTTAGCAACCACTTCCAGCTCCAGCCTCGCACTGCAGTTCAGAAAGGCATCATGTTAAATTGAACTGATATTCTGCTGAGGGAAAAAAAGACTGAATAGTATGGGCGACTAAGAAAAAATGTTAATGAAATTCAGATATTGACCTAAACTGCTTTCCCATACACTAAGTCAGCGAAACATGGCGAAGGTTCGTGAGTGAGAGCGCAAATAAATCCACGAAACCATGGGAGGAAAGTGAGTCAGCACCTTTTCACTCGTCGGGATGACGACAGCTCCTTTCATTTCATGGATCAGAGGATTCGGCGAGGCTCACAACCTGCTCGCGACGCAGGCAATTAACCTTTCGGTCCCGAGCTGATAGTGCTCGGCTAAAATGTCAGCTTGTGTCTGCGGAAATACACCCCACATTTCTGATAGACCTCGAGCAGCTTGGTGAAGAATAACTTGTCCGGTACAAACTGCTGCTGCTGCTTGGATACAGCTGACAGAGAAAAGGGCATTATACCAGAGCACACAATGATTTGAGTCCTTGTGTCAATTTACATCATCTAACGCTTTTTAAAAGCGCAGAGGGCTGTTCAGCCAACATCTCTGCTGCCTTCATATCTTTTCTGTAAGTAACAGAAGAGATTCACTGTGCCACGCGCTGCCTCCCCAATCAGATTTCCCTCTTGAAATGTTAATAAGCGAGAGAGGGAGAGGGCGGATTTTGAGGACGGAGGAAGCCTGCAGCCATGTTCAGTCTCATGATGTGCATATGTGGAGATTGCTGTCGTTCGTTGGGCTGCAGATTCTGCAGCACGAGTGTTCCAGGGAGTGAGCATAACGAGAGGGGGGGGGGGGGGTGTCAAACAATACATATGTGGGACAGCAGCACGCCCATGGTTATTTTATAGGCACCCAATAGATCACAGGGTTTTGGCTTCTATTTGGGGCTAAACTGGAGTTGGAGCGTGAACGCAAACACGGACGAGCCAAAAACCAGCCAGACAACTCCTTTTTCGTCCCGTTCGTCTCTTCAAAGCCTATGGACACATTCCTGGAATGTGTCTGTGTGTGTGTCTGTGTGTGTGTGTGTGTCTCAAATATCACCAGGTTTGTGGAGCATGGGAGCACGCAGCTGCCGGAGTGTGTACTCGAGACAGAATCGCAGAAGCTGCGTATGCCGTGTACTGTCAAGCGTGCTGGGTAGGCTTTGTGTAACAAGGTGCACGAGGCGGACGCCACTCCTGCGTCCCAGCAGCACCCGGGCCTGCTCTGTCCCAGTGTCTGGTGTGCGTTTAATTGATTTCTCTTTTTTTTTTTTCCCCCATCAGATCTGCTCAGCCTGCACATCTCACGTCCAGTGCCCCCACCCATCCTCCTCCTCCTCCTCTTCTTATTCTTTAACCTCCTTCTTCTTTTCATTGCGTGCCAAATTTCGGACTCCGACACACCACCGTCTCCAAAGGCTGCGCTACAGTCAGGCCCGCGTCTTGTGTTCCACGATCAAAGTGCAAGACTCACAGTCAGACTTGTGGGACGGGGAGGCCGGAGCTGCACTGCAATCTGTTACCCGCACAACCATCCAATAAACACGGGACGTGATGGATTCTGCGTACACCCCCGAGTAGATGACACAGAATGGGAAAAGGCCCAATGAATGAATTCTGGCTGCAAAAGTCAAATGACCTGCCAGCTGCCTGACAGCATCAATTTGTTCTGTTTGGTTCGCAGACAGGTTTTTTCGGGTGGGAAATAATATGGATGAGGCGTCATAAGAAAATTCAATTTCTTTAGTGGAACTTGCGGTGCCAAATTGCTCTCTTATTACTTATTTGGTGTGGTCTTTGTTGTACAAAGAGTCTTTATGTTCAAACTCGCTGCCAGCAGGTTTTTTCTCCCACTGCACGGGCAAAAACAAACAGAGCGTCTGTTCTGTACTAACACCACTAAACATGACACATTTTACTCTGACACTTGGGACACTGAAAGCTCGATGCCACTGCACAGACTGCTTTCGGGTCCGTTTTTCTACAAGCTCACAAACCGCAGTACGCCAATAACGTCTTGGCTACGCACTGAGACATTTACAGTTGGTGTCTAATCCATCCAGTCGTGTCTCTGACATGGGCAGTGCCACTGCATCCTAAGATTTACTTTGCTTCCAGAATTTGTATTTCTCTATTGTTTTTTTCTTGGCGGCAGGGTGAAACAGGGCTGAAAACAGAGACTTAGCAGCATTCTTCTGTGGCTGACAGCTGACAGCTAAACCCCATGTTAATGACTAATCCTGCCCTAATGCCTTCAGCGTGATTGGTTTGAGCTAATTGCACAAGCTCCCTTCCCTGGGAGCTGAATGGCTGGCTGGGGGGGGGGGCGTGATGGCGGAGCTGAAGTTATTATAGTCGGAAAACTGATGTGCAATTGTCTTGGGAACTTTTGGATTCACATTTTTTGACCACTTTTATGGAAACCAATATCTAAAAAAAAATAAAAAATACTAGATTCATCATAAGTTGCAGCCCTAAACATGGGTAAAAATTCAATATTTTATTCTTATGGATCTGATGGATACTTCAACCATACAATAGGAACATAATCTTGGCTAAAGATGCAGATCTTCGCTGCCTTTTCAGAACCTAAATGTCACTTTAAATCCTTTGTTATTTTTAGCTTTTTGCATGAAACATGACTACACGAGATGCAGTACAGCTCGTACGAAACTGAACACATTATCAGCCAACACACACCACATCATAAAAACAACGAGCTAATATAGAGGCCAAAGCCCCGGCAGCGCCCTCCGTCTGCAGCAGGTTATTAATATTCCCTCAAATCTTCCTGCTAATCTGCTCTGTTTATGTGGAAACAGACAGAGACAGTCAGAGGGTTTCTAAGGGCTGGAGTGGGCAGGAGGAGGAGGAAGAGGAGGGGGCCTGATTTCCCTCTGATCCAAGAGAAACTCAAACTTCTTTAAAAAGGACGATAACATCTTGAATAATTATGAGGCCAAAAATGTTTTAAGGGAGTGGAATGACGGAGCATTAAAACAATCTTTAAATATAGTGAACACATTGTTCCATCTTTGAAGTAAAAAAAAATACATATAGGAAAACTAAAGGTGTGTTGATTCAGGCCTTTGGTGTATTAATATATGACCAGTAAATGAGATTAAACCAGCCAGTGCACCAACACAAGCAGAACAAATGTATTAATTGCAGTAGCATCAGTATGTCTAACTGAACATGTTTACTCTCCACATGTGTGTCATCAAGCATGTTTTCATTTATAATCAGCTGACTGGAGCACGAGCCAGAAGGCAATTCCCCTGCGCAGCACGCTCTTTCTTCAGGCCGCCTGGTCGATGTCGTCTTGAAACATCAATCACTCATTTCCCATGAGACCTTTGTGGTTGTATGAGACGGGGAGACATGACGAGTGCGTATGCCTCGATGTGTAAAAGAAAAATATCACCGCCTGTAAACAGCAAACAAAGTCCCTCAGGATTTCCCGTTTTAGTGGATTACGTTTCAGAAGAAGCAGATTACAGGCAGACGTCGAGTTTCTGTGGACTGGTGAATTCATGCCGGCAGTAAACATGCTGCTATTTTTATTAGATCTTTTGCCATACGTTCAGCAAGTATATGTGTTGTTGTTTTTTATCATCAGTGGCACCTAAAGATCAAATTCGTCAAGGTCCTATGAATCTGAGCAGCTTGGACAAAAGAATAGGATGTGCTAACATGATTAAATTAAGCTGTTATCGGTTTAAAATTGTTGCACTTAAGGAAGAAAAATAAAATAAATCGATAACAAAACTGAACAAAGGGATGTTATAGTGAGTTTCTATTCTATGTTATATAGCTGTTTCCAGACACATACTCTGGAAAATGTCGGAAAATTGGTTTTGGACATTTTTCTGGAGTTTGCAGTTCAAATATGAAGAGGACAGCAGGACATTTTCCAAGTCAGACTCGCTCACATCAACGGGAAAATGTACAAAACATACATCCCAGAGTTTTTCCTGCTGTATTCTCACATGGGCTCACTAAGGCATTTTCCAGAAAGTTCAGGAAAATGTCCAGACTATAAGTGCACGTGTGAAAGCAGCTCAGGACAGTACATGTCCTTCTTCCGTCCTCATCCCAGGACCCAGAAACCTTTCCACTGCACACACACAAACACACACACACACACCAGCACATCAAGCTGCGACTGCGACAAAAACAGATCAAGTTACAGTCCTCACACTCCAAACACCAAAATAGAGTCAACAGCAGCGGAGCAGAGAGATAACAATGTTAGATAACGGCGTTAACCCTCTAACATATCGATAGCCATTTCACTATAGCCTTCACGCCTGCTGATATCACACTGACACTGTCTGAAATCTCTGCCTTTTTAAGTGTCTATTATTTCATGAGTGAGCGCATCATTGATGTTATTACTAGTTACACTTGTCATTTACCTGCCGTGAAAAGCCATTAAATCCGATGTGAGCGATGCTTATTAGAGTAAAAGGCAAAAATGAAAGCTGGAATAAAACAAGAAATATGTAAAAGAATCGCTGTGGAGCTCTGATGGTTGAGAAATGTCACTGCAAGGCCAAATACCAATATCACACGAGTGCATCACGGCTGTGCAATATGACCAAATATTTTCTGCCTTCTTGTTTGTTTCATTGTGCTGAAAATCACACGGTCTTTACAGCATCCATGATGACTGTATTGAAATAGAGTAGAAGATATTGTATTTGTTAAATTTTGGGTGAGGTGATACAAGGCCCTGAATCGATTTGATTCCTGGCTGCCCTACAGATTGTCGGGGGGTTGATGGGCATGACGGGGCAGACCCAGGGGGCCTTGGTGGCAGTAGGCCTGAGGTCTATTGATGTTGCACCGTATGAAGTGGAGGGAGACAGCTCGGGACACAAGGGCTCTTGGTACAGAGGAAAACAATGGTCAGTGAGGCTTCAGTCACTGCAGCTGAGCAGCTGACTGGGACAAGAGAGGTGGAAGGATAAAGAGAGGTGTGAAGTGTCACACGGGTTATTTGGCGAGTGGGTGGAAACACCGTGTGATACAGAGAGAAAGACTGACGGCGCCGGGACAATAGAGAATAATGGAACCACAGTAGGTAGACGTGACAGCTGTGGTTACCGTGGAGACATGGGGGGGGGGGGGGGGGGGGGGTTAAGCCAACGTGGCTGTCATTATTGGAGAATAAGGGGAATGTGTGTACTCAAGCTTTTCTCTCTGTAGTGTCCTTTGAGAAGGGCAGGTGTGTCGGCGACGGGGCTGAGGAGAAAAGAGCTTTTAACCTGTTGTCGGTTGGAGAAAAGCTCTAGTCGTGAAAACAGTCAGTCACCTGTCACAGACATGAGTGCACACGCGGAAAAAACATGGAAACACCGTCTCATCTCTCCGTTGTCAGACAGAATCCCAGGTCAGATCCTCTTTATATTCTCGCTCTCGGAATCGGTTATAGACTCCTGATGCTGAAAGAGGACGCTGACGACAATCATCAAAAATCAATCTCTCTTATGTGGCCTCAAAGTCCTTTTGTGACAGCATAATGTTAACACATGGCCACAGGAAGCACTTGGATCCTTTACTTAAACTACTGATTTTGCATTGCACTTCAGTGGATAGTTTAATCCATTTCTTTGGAGTAAAAAATACAATATTTCTCTCCGAACTGCAATGAAATGAAATGAAATGAAATGAAAGTATAAACTAGCACCAGATGGAAACACTCCAGGTACAAGAATCTCAAATATGCATTCAGGTACAGTTACTTGAAGGCAGCTCATTTTCATTTCAACAGTGTAATAATAACAACATGGTAAGGCACACGGTTGAACCGGAGAAAGAGCCCGTGCAGCTCTGCGGTCTTTGCTGAAGACCATGACAAGAACCACCAACACCTGCTCCACTTTTCCCTTCAGTCAAGTAGCCTAAGCCTCAACACATCCAGTCACATTCACCACGTCCGTCTGCGGCGCGGAGCGACGGCTACTCACAATGTAATGTGGGGTCCTCAGGTAGGAAAACATGGTCCAAAAACTAGAGAGGAGTCCAGTCAGGCCTGGGGGAGGGGGGGTGTCCCGAGGAGTTTTTTGCGGATATGCTACCACTGGCGGCTAGAGTAACAGCCTCACTGCGTCCAGCCCGTCGTCACACAGCAGAGAAGAGGCCTCGGCGGACGATTAAAGGATCTTAAGAGATCTATTTAGAGCACTGGTGATGTCCATAAATAGCAGCACTCATTAGCTGAACGACCTGCGACACTCGGAAACACAGGGGACGAGAGAGAGAGATGGAGGGACAGAAAAAAAACAGAGGCAGATGAAAGAAGGGGAAGGCCCGCGAAAGAGAAAGAGACGGAGTGGATTGCTTGACGGGTGGCCATGCTCAGAGGTCACCCATCAGAGCCATGAAAGGTCAGAGTTGGCGAACCCCGGGGTCATGAAGCCTGTGGTTCACACGCTCCGACAGACAGACGCTGCAGCGGAACCTGCACTCGGCAGTGTCTGAGCATGGAGGGAAACAGCTCAACAAAGGCCATTTGAAAGTTTTACACAGCAAATAGCACCAAACGAGATGCAATCAACCAAAGATTTGATTTTGGGGGGGGGGGGGGGGGGGGAGTTTGGGGTAAATCTGCGCCCAGCTGTGTGCGAAAAACGCGGCGATCATCACAGCTGATGCTGGCGGCCCCCGTCAATGCCTCACGCACCCCAGTCTGTCGATAGAAAGGTCAGCCAAAATGGACGAGGATGATGACAGATTAGAGACATTAGCCACCTCGTTAGTCAGGCGGCAGATCGGTGGGAGGAGTTTCCCGTCAGGTGAGCGTCACTATTTTGTTGTGACAAGCCAGGTGAGAGTGCGTCTCAGGGAGCGTGTGCCTTCTGTTGTGTTCAATGTGGAGTACACACAGCATAGGTTAGGAGGTAGTATGTAGGCTAGGGTTGTCGGTTTAACATCAGTATCTTTTGAGGTAGATGCACTGGCTTTATCAAGTTGACGTTCAAAATAGAGTTTGAACAAAAGTCTCACTTCTGAATTGAAGTAAACAAGCCATGATCCAAACGGAGGAATTCATCTTCTCACTCGAGTCTGATCCATACTGGAATTTTAACACAATACAGATTGGGGGGGGGGGGGGGATATATCAGACAACTTGGCCGGTTGTTCCAAGCAACTTGGAGAACTTTCTACAGTTCTTCTGTGGATTTAGTCTCAGTGTCTTCTGTCTCTTCTCTCTGTAATCCCCAGTCCGACTCTGTGATGTTGAGATCAGGGCTCTGTGGGGGACACGCCATCTGCTGCAGGACTCTTCTGCTGAAGACAGTTCTTCATGAGTCATGCGGCAGAATGAATTCATAATTCAAGGAATAATTCATGAATTCATGGGTGAGAATCTTCACATCTAAAGTGCCTCAAAAGTTGGCACATCACAGATATAAGCCAACATTTCGTGTGATTTTTATTTGTCATTATCTAAGTAAGTAAGTTACAGAGCCCACAGATTGTATGTCAACAGGAAGAGCATTCCATAGTGACGGAGCCGTGGCTTCAAATTTGCGATCACCTTTTGTTTTAATCGTGTGCGAGGGACAGCTAGTAAGCCTGCTGGGGATGTAGGGTCGCAGTAGGTCAGAGATGTATATATGAGCCTGGCAATTGGGTGCTCCATCTATGTATGTTATAACGCAAACCTTAAAGTGAATTCTGAAATGAATGGGAGGCCAATGTAAACACTTTAGAATGGGTGTGATGTGGGTCATCTTGCAGTCAGCAGCCTCGCAGCAACATTCTGGGCCATTTGTAGGTGGTCGATGGGGATTTGCTGAGGCAGGTGAAAAGGTAATTGTAATAATCGAGTCTGGAAGATATACTGCAAGTGCATGAACGATCATCTCCAGCCCAGGATCTCCAGACAAGCACGGGTTAGGGATTTCATATAATTGATAGATTATTATACGTGGGTATATTGTAGGGAAAGGTATGGAAATTTTAATGCAATATAATTATGGAACAAACGAAACATCTTAAAGGAATTGCCCATATGCATGAACAACAGACTGTCAAGAGAACCAAAAAGAAAATGAAAAAGTGAGGAGAGAGGCGAGGGCAAATCTCCTCGGCAAACCCAAAATATCAAAAGCTACTAATTCACAATGCAAGTCATATAGTTGTGAGGTTATTTGGTCGTTTTTGAGTTTTGCTCTGGAAGCTAAATGATTACAGACAAGACTGATCACTAGACATCCCACTGCATTAGGGATAAAGAAAGGCTTACACGAGATGCTGATTCATCAGTGCACCTCTCCTTCAAATCAATAATGACAGAGTGATTATACCTTCAGGCTGCTTACAAGTGCTGGCAAATAATCAAGTGATACGGTATGACAGTCACGGATGACTCGCCCTGTAAACTTCAAAGCACCAAACATAAAATCTTTACTGATACCGGGTCATGTACGGGACACACCTGTAATCACTATCTCACCTGGACAGAGATGAACTGGTTATCATTTTGCACCGGAACACCAAACCTGGTAAAGAAACGACAACCCTGAGATTGAGTTCATATCATTCTTCTTGACTGTGCCTTAGTTTTCTGCCTATTTTCGGCCGATGGCAGAGATAAAGACGAGTGTGCCTGTGTGCTTAAACAAGATGATGACTTATTACAGGTGAGGACAGAGCTGGAGCACCTTGGAGCCGCTGAGAGCCCCGGTTGCGGCACATCATGGTATTAACCCCGGTGAATCAGGTTAATTGAAAATCAAACTCTCAGCGAGGAGAGCTTTATCTCACAATGCCATTGCAGCTTTAGGTGCAGCAGCAAAAAAAAGGAGGAAAAAGGAGGAGGATGGAAAGCCATGGTGTCACTCACTGTGTGTGTGTAATGTTTGCGCCATGCATATGCATCAGGGTGTGTTCGCAATCCTGAAGCTGATTTTTTAATGCTCTAATTTTAATGACCCATCTCTCTGGAATGTGTCCCAGATAAGTACCACCCTGACGCCCCTGAGGTTCAAGCGGCATATTCCACACATCTCTCCCAATCTCCTCCTCCTCTGCTATAACACTCCAACATCACCCTTTACCCCTCTGTGGAGTGCCTATAGGATGCAAGAGGTGTAAGTATGTGTGTGTTAGTGCGTGTGTGTGTGTGTGTGTGTGTTGGCCTGCACATTAGCTTGTGATAACGGGCTGAATTATTCAGGCCACTGGTCGGTTTCAGACTCACCAGAATGCTGATTGAATGTGGTGCAGCTGAAAGCTGAGGGGTTGTGTGTAGCACTTAAACAGGCGACAGCCACCCACAACGGAAATGGAAACTTCCTCCCAGATGAAACCCTCAAACCAACAGGCTGTGGTGAGGAAGATGCTGTGACTTCTGGAACTGTGCTCATTCATGTCTTAGACACACGCACGCACGCACGCACGCACGCACGCACGCACGCACGCACGCACGCACGCACGCACGCACGCACGCACGCACGCACGCACGCACGCACGCACGCACACACACACACACACACACACACACACACACACACACACACACACACACACACACACACACACACACACACACACACACACACACACACACACACACACACACACACACACACACACACACACACACACACACACACACACACACACAGGAAGTGTTTGATGTGCCTCGACATAAGGTGAAAGACGAGTGTCTAGGAAATTGGGTGATCTGCTTAATCTGAGCTGAATATGATAAGTAGGTTCAAACATTATGAGTGAAATTGCCAAGTTGCTGTGCAGTTTTCCACAGTTGCTAAGAAAAAAATTGCCATAAAATTATAAAACAGTGTAGACAGTGAGAGCACACCTGGGGCTGGGACAGACTGACAGCAGGGACGAATGTACAACGAGGAAATGGGATCATTCAAGCGTGAGAAAAGCCAGAGCACAGCAGGTGGTTAGGACAACTCACTGTGTTCCTCTGCCTCGGGCGCAGCACAGGAGGCCACTTCCAGGAGGAAACTAACAACAACAGAGCTGTATATTTATAAAACGGATTTCAAGTCTGGTAGTCCTGATAAATTTAAAAAAAACAATCAACACATAAGCTCATAGAGTAAATTACCTTGATTGAAGCCTGCAAGAACAAATTGTGTAATTGGGATGTGTTGGTACAGAATATGCAATAATTAAAAATATGACAATGTTTTTCAGGATTAGTGCTCCTGCGGATTCACCTAAAACATAAATCTGTAACAATACAATAATATCCTTTATTGATATAGCATATAGGCATTGTCATTGTAAGTTAATGGATAATGACCACCACAGCCTGTGGTGACAGAGAGAAGACACATGGGAAAGTGGGCTACTCGGCTACACACAATTAAAAGGGCACATTTAAATCTCCAGCCAATCTAGCCGTGACTCAGTGTGTTCGCCCGGGTGTGTGCGTGTTGGGGGCGGAGATACAGTGACAGAAAGGTGCATTGTGTCCTGTTCGTACAAGGTCATGGGTCACTCGGCCTACTACCCACAGACTGCCAGGCCAGCCCTCCCTTCTCCGTGCCCCCGTCCTTCTCTGCGTGCATCCAGAGAAAAGTTCCAGCAGCAGACCGGCCACTGTAAAGCCATTGTTGTGTACAGTCCCTGTCAGAGAGAGGGCTGCCTTGTCATCTATACTGCCCAGTCACATGATTGGGGGGGCTTTAGAAAAATGAAATGCATCATCAGCTGGCCGCTGGTCTGTATGTCACACTGAAAACATGACCACATACTGAACTCTGGACTGCCAGCTACCGCCCGATTTACACATCACAATATTCTTGCTACCTACCTGCCTCTCGTGCAACACCCGTTTCTAGAAGCACTTAATTCTGATTTGATAGAATCCAACTGTTTACATGTGGGTTAAGAAATACAAACTAATAAATAAAAGGCAAAACGGTTGTATACATTCACTTCAAAATCAGCCACATTTGCCCAGCCTGTAATATCTCCAAGTGGAAGGCCACGTTCTCTTTCGTCCTCTGGGTGACCCATTAAAAGATTTGGTTGGGTAATTGATCGTCACAGAGCAGCCTCTGTAGAAAGCAATTCAATTTCCACTGGGCATGTCTTGCCACATTAGCGAGAATGGTTCTTCTGTTTTGTCGAGCCAGCAATGGCACGTAAAGGCAACTCTGTCCGCCAAATCTTCCGGGGTCCATTGACAGAATGTATACCGGGTAGGGCACCAACTACGGAACTTGGTAACCTTGAGCCATGAGGTGGTCCTCTCCTGCTAAGCGGTGCTGACAGGGATCTAGAGCAATGGTGCCAATTGGTTGAGTGGGAGTAGCAAACGGGGTCAGTGGGTTTGCTTCGGGGTAACAAAGGGACATTGGACCAGGGCCCGGATGGGCACGGAGATGATTCAGAGGAGTTGTTCAGGACGGGGATCTAGAGATGCAGTCATTTATTGAGCTTAGGATTTTAAAATGTTAGTCTAGTAGTGACCAAAACAAGAATTTATTGGGTAATAAATACATGTATTGGGTGCTTAAAATTCTTTTATCATCAGATGCCAATAATGAAGTTAACCATCACTCAGATTTGTCCAATGAAAACGGATTAGTCCCACAGCTTAAATGATTCTGATTTCGTTCTGACAGATATATTTCATTTTAGGATCTTTTCTTCAAACACTGCTTAGCATTTCTGAAAGCAAGTCACTGGAGTGGCTGCAGTCTGATTTGAATACGTCGCCATGGTTTCAAACACGCACTTATTTCAGAGCAATAGCGGCTCAAGGGGTTGGAGACTGCTTGGCAGATCAATAACAAACCTGTCTGCTGACCACCGGGAGGGGTCCTGCCCAAGGCCACAGAGCAGCAACACCACCCCCAACTCTAAGAAAGGCTGATTACTTGCCTTTTCAATTACCAACATGGCCTTTGAGCGAACGATACAAGAGAGAAGAAGGTACTTTGTAAATTAGGCAACAATGAAGACATGGAGCTAAATAGCAAATACCCCCTCAATCCCCTTAACTGCCTTTGGGAATCAAGAGCAAAGCACACTTGGTGCTGGACAGGACAGGTTTTGTTTTCCCTCCCAAGCCACAATCAGGGTCAAAGACTTATAGCACAGGGCAAATAAGCACATTGTCAAACATGATGAGAAATGTTGGGGCATAATGATGTTGGAGGAACATGATTTTTTGGCGTGTGTTTGTGTGCAGTTGAGGGGGTTGTGGGTGGACGTGGTTTAACCCTGGAATGTACTGTACACAACCCCATAATCCAGATATGTAAGAAGATTGCATTCAAGTAGTGTGTAGCGGCGGGGGCGTTCTGTCCAGGCTTGAGCTGACCTGTAAGCCCCTTGGTCCCAGAGTTGCTGAAGCTTATCCCGTGGAGCCCCTAACACTTTTTAGATGATTATGGCACTGTGGTCTGGTCTGGTCTGTCTCTGTGGCAAATCCACTCAGTGTCATTTCAACAAGAAAAAAAAACAACAGATACACACCATACATATTGGCCTCAGGCTTATGTATGGTGCACCCAAACAACACACTCTCATACAAAAAGGAGGAATTAAAATCTAAAGCACTCAGACAACAGACCTTTGTTATAAATAGGGTTGTGACCAACTATGTTTTACAAATAGTAGTTATATATTTCCTTTTTTATTGAGTCTGTCTAAGATAAGACTAAAATAAAGACAATTTCTTCATATTTCACTCTTCAAAGGTCATGTTTCCTACCCAACTCAACCAACATACTGGATGAATCAACATGGGAATGAGGTCAAAGGACACTCAGGAGGGACACACGACACCAAATTGAGAGCAGGATCTGTGCACTGTGCATCTGTGCAGCTGTAAACAAGCATGAAGGAGGTATCCCTGTCTAAGCAGATGGTTTGAAGGTGCTGGGGTCAAACGAGCGGTCTGACGAGCCATAATTGAGAAAAAACTTGGGCTGCAACTAATGATTATTTTCAATATGATTCATCTGATTATTATTATCTCATTTAATCGATTAGTTGTTTGGTCCACAAAATGTCAAAAAATTGTAAAAAAAAATGTCGGCACGTGTCACCATTGACCACCATATCATTTTTATTGAATATTATTTGGTCCAGAACTGGTGTGTTAATGTTTCACAAAATGGGGGGAGGGGAACTAGTGAGTTACATCAACAGAAAGTGGTGCACAAGGTTGCAGGAAAACATTGGCACTCAAACTCCCAAACACACGTTTGTTTTGCTTCTATTCACTCGAGATAACGCTGACCCGACCAAGGTCCATTTCAACTACGAGGAAGATATTCTTTGTAGGGCCAATGGTAGAGAGAGAGATATAAAACCCAAGTAGTCTCCTAGCACTTTGCCACACACTTACAAACAGCATTTTACTGTTTCCTTAAGATCCTCCGTGCTCCTTATGCTTTAGACCCTACGCATATATCACTGGAACTCTATAATCCGTCCTTGTCAGTCAACTATACAAAGAGGTGATCAAACCAGCCAATGGTGTTGCAGGGCCACCAGAGCATGAACACGGAGACATCCGTTACTGCTGGCATATCCATTTCATTAACAGACACTGGGAGTGCCTCTCTGACAATCAAACACAAGGACACTGAAAGGCCGCTGGCCTTGGAAGACTCTTCTGAGAACAGGGATCAGCCCCTCTCGCGTCTCCGCTATAGTGGTGAGCTATTTCTGGCCGGCTTTGCGGAAAATGTACAGAGACACACACTGTATCCCCAAAAGCCAAGTAGCACATCTGATTGCAATTATAGGAAATGTGTTGCTACTGCGTTAAAATTGGATTTGTTGTTTGAAATGACTGTTTGGGTACAGAGCTGTAAAGCTGGCAGAGGGATCCAGACTGAGCCACAGTGGTGCAGTGTGTCCTCTCTCTTTGTGTCCCCTTTGTTTCTGTGTAGCATCTCTGTTCGATGACAGCTGCTGGTGGAAAGTTCTGAGGACAAAAACACAGAGTTTCTGGAAAGTCAATTCAGAGATAAAGTAGTCCTGTTAAGGGGCTACAGGAGCAGCACATCTCCAACTACTACAAATGATCTACCAAACCAGACTGATGATAGGACTCAATGACACAAACATTGGTAAAACAAATGTCCATGACTCCACTGATAAAATATCAATAAACTGACCAACAGGTTGCAGGTAAAACACGTCAGACCACAACTCAGAAACTCGTCTACTTTCTACAACCCTGTTCACTGTTACAAGACACCAGCAGCTGGTGGGTGATAATGACAGACAGACCATTTCCAATCTCCCTTTCAGAGCACAGGACCTCTGGTGAGACTGATGGCTGCGCTGCTCGTCCTCTTTGGCAGCCATGCAATGTAATTAACGACAGCAATGGCATGTGACAGAGACAATACGTGCTCCTTGACGCTCAAAGACGCCTACGCTCCGATGCTTCCACCGGTCCTCCCACAAGCTGGCAACCAGCGGCAGCTGTACCTCTCCAGAGGAAAGCTGTGAGAGCAGAGAAAATGCTGGATGACTCACAAATGTTGCCTTTGATCTGCGGTAATGTGTCGAATTGGTGAAGTTAATCACTGAGACACACAAGCTGTTGTGCAAAAAGACAAGAGTGCGCGCAACAAGTTAAAGAGCCGCATCAAACACATGGATGAGGGCAAGAGTGTGTCAAGAAGGGTTAAAGACGCTCATTACCCAAGATCAGATCAGGTTTGTCCCCATGCTGAACTCAGTTAGTTAGATTTCAACCCAAACACAACCAGTTTCATAAAGGGCAAGTAGCACAGAATACTCTCTGATTTTAAAATCATTCCTTCATCACGCATCACTTGTGTTCAGTTCTGTATTTTGGATATAAAATATGTCAAACAAGAGACAATTCTTGAATAGACAATGAAAATCACTTTGAGAGGAATCTTCACCTTCGAAATCATGAGTTGCTGCAACTTTCAAGTCCCTATGCAGCCAAAACACCAGTGTGGGCGAAAAGGAGAAGGAAATAAACACAAGGCCAGGCCCTGTGGGGAGCTGCGGTGATCTACTTCAGCGCTCTGCTGACTCCAACACCCCAAAGTGGATTCAGAGGTAACGGCACAAACCAGAACTACTCAAAAACCACTGCATGATGCAGCCGGGCCCAAAAGCGCTTTAACACTAAAAAAGAGGTATGTGAGTGACTTCAGCGGCGTCGTGCTAATAGCCACCGTGTTCGTTGTCCTTGGAGGATTGTGTGCAAGCATAGCTGCTTGACCTATCCGCTCAGCCAAAGCAGGAGGCCGCTGGAGGGAAAACGGTACTAGCAGCTGTTAAAAAGGCTCCAGACACAGCCAGCATCCGTTATGTAACCGTGCACCGAGCCCAGTGCCCCGAGCATCATCACTTGTATGCAAACACGGACCTCTGTGGATATCACAGCGGGTGGGGGGGCGGTCAAGATACTTGCAAAATAAATCCCACACAGGAACACCCACACGTGCCCAACACCATATCAAACACATAACAACAGTTGGTGCCGTCAGTCTGAATATTTCAAGGCGAAATGTCACAGGCGGACGGAGCCTCTGGTAGTTAGAGAAACAACGCTGGGACCAAAAGTGGTCAGGGAAGGGAACGAGCCCGAGCTGGGGAGGAAAGCAGAGGGGAGGAGGCACAATAAAATAAATCACTGCGCCATCAAAAGCACACCAGCTAGGCGTTTCTTACCTTCTCTGGGTACATGTTGTCCCGCTCCGCCTAGGCTACAGTAGTGAGCCAGGCCCAGAGAGAGGGACAGTGAGCGACAGGCGAGGGACTGAATAAACCATAGCGAGCAGCCGAGTGAGGAGAAGGTAGAGGGAGAGAGCGGGAGGGAGCAAATTAAATAGGTGATGTAGCCCCCGTCCTCCACTCTGATAATAAACGCTACGCTGCAACACGGGGCTGACAGGCAGAGCCGCTTCACGGATGCTGGAGCGGAGAGAACGACAACCAACGGGGTAGGCAGAGAGAGAGGAAGCCTTGAATCACAGAGTCTCTCCTGCACACTTAACTTTTACAGATGACCCTGCAGTTTAGGCGACCGCAGACCAGTTGATAAACTAATTTTTACAGTTGCAAAATGAAATACAGTACCTAGCCCGAGCACCGGGACTGCATAAGTGTACCGATCAGATCATTGCTTGACGCACAGTGAGTGAAGCTTCTGTTCCCGCGTGCAGAGCTCTGATTTGTTGGAAAACACCCGTAAATGAGTACAGACCTGTATGAATCACCGAACACACAGGAGATGTGGGCAGTGATTCATCGGTCTGGAGCCGTGTTATAGCGCAGCGCTGGTTGTGGCTAGTTCTGTTCTTCGTAAAAAAAAATGGATACAAGGAGGAAAGAACTACGAGGCAGAGTTAAATCAAAATGGATAGTGCAACAGTCTAAACGATCGCTTCTTCTATTTTTAACCCATGCGTTGGCTTGTTCTCTCAAAGGTCAGGTTGTCTTGGATGGTTTGCGACTCGTCAATGGCTGCTTTAAAACCAAAATTAGTGGGGTTAGAATCTAAAATAATGACATTCAATTTCTGTAAACCATTCTATCCATCTCCTACTTCATGGAAGTACCCAACCCCACCTTACCCAACAGACACGATTTCTCTAAACTCTGAGGCTAAGCTCTCGTGGTCGTCTTGAACGCTCAGCCCCTTAGGGCTTGTGGGTTTAATCCTCTTGTTGTATCACAGAGGCACGGATCATGCTGGATGTGGGGGAAGGCAAAAAAAAAAGAAAAGAAAAAGGGGGTGGTCACGGGCTGAAGTGTGGACCAGGAATTCATGGTTTCCTCGCTCTAGTCCTGCCCTTCACTGGGACCACATCTGACAACGCTGAGCGAGTAGAAAAGGCTGAAGGGAGAGAAAAGGTGTTCAGCGGCGAATGTGAGGCTGACTGAGACGGAGCGAGTGCAAAAAAGTAGAAGAGAAACTAAAAGGACCAGACAGAGGAAGGGGAGACGTAACAAGAACGCAGGCGGGCAGATAAAGCAGACACGCCAACAGAGAGGCCGCCTCTCGCATGAGCACAGCGGATGCACTGTTTGCTCAAGTTTGATATTAGATTACTGCAAAAGTCCAATGCTCTGCTTTTGAGGGTCAAGCAGACCTTCACTGACTTAGCTTGGCCGTGGCCTGACTGTATGAGTGTGTGTAGGCACAGAGGCAGGAATGTCAAGTATGCACTGGAAAACAAGCAGGGGCCTCCTTTTCAGCTGGTCCGGGAGGAAGACTCTCGGCACGGACCCGCATTGCGGAGCGCAACACGTGCGAGATGGTTGGACACTTTACGGCGCTGCTTGCACTCTTATATGGTGGTATTTTACGATGTCATTACGTAACAAGACCATGCGCTCTCTTGTACTCAACTTAGTGGATTTCGGTTTATTTGGGGGGCCTGTAAAGAATACTCTGCAGCAAATTTGAGACTGTGCGAGCAAAGAATCAATTTAGCGCAGCATGTAATTAGCAGGTTACTGTGGCGTGGGGTTTGTTTTTTGAACTTCTGTACAGTTGGAGAGATTCCCGGGACCCTGAAGTGGGACAGAAAGGCGTGTATCTGAACAATACGCACGTCAAGCTTCACGTGGGACAAAATTCACATCGCCAGATAATACCGATCCAATTCGCAGCCCCAAAATAGCAGACAGTAGAGCACAGAATTGAGTAAACCTTGCTAGCCGCAGATACATTTTGACAGGGCACTTGGGAGAACCTATAGCTGCCTATTTAAACACACCGCTAAGCCACCGATACACATTTTCACCCTTTGCTCAGCTGCTCAAGTCAGCAAACACACGAATAAGCAGAACCGAGCAAAACAAAAAGGGGCGACGTGTATTTCACAGAGGGAAAGGAAACAAAGCACGACGAACAATCCATCTACCTCTCGACAGATGTTCACACGTTCCTGGCATCCAGTTTTAATGCGCTCCTCCATCTTTAATGGTGACCTTGTAACGTTGCTCTTTCGAGTCATTCATCTTGCCGTGGCAGCCATTCGGAGGTTTTTACGGCTCACGGGCTACGACTAATCTCCGCATTCACCCAAACATGAAAACATATATGTCTGGCCTCCTGTCCCTGGGTCTTTGGAAATCACACAGGGGGCTGCAGCAGCTCTGTCAGGGCCCAGGGCCCTCGCACTTTGTCCCTGTCTCCCTACATGCACAACCCCCTCCCACTCTGCCTCCGCCTCCTCCTTCAGGCACTGACAGGCAGGAGACCACACAGCAGGCTGAAGGCAGACAAGAAACTAGCTTCAACTCAGCTGCTTCCTTTGGTTCTTAAACCCTCTCAGAATCTGTCCACAGGTACAGTTACAAGCCAGTTATGTCACCGTGGCTACAGGAATCCTGGAAGCGGAACTTTAAGGAGATTTCTTTGAAACAAGACATGTGATGCTGGAAGACGGCTTATTTTTGTGGAGTGACTGATCCAGCTCAAAATCCCAGGGAATTAGAGGTTTTATTATTGACATGGAGCACAGTATGCTGCCGAGTACCAGGAGTTGCTCAGCAGCTTAATGTGCCAGAACTTTGAAAGAAAAGGGAGGGTCCAGCCGTGGATGATACCTTGTTTTGTGGTGTGATTGTGTGAAATCAGCGTCAGCGTCTTTCTAATCAGACAGTGAGTGAGAGCTGGGCATCCCGCTGGCTCCACGGCGCAAAGCCACAGACACAAACACTTCCAGGGCCTTCGCATCTTCCCCTCGGTGACACAACTGGGAAAAACAACAATCAGGCATCTCGCACAATCCCGCAGAGCAGCCTTCATCCGCTCATTAAGCCACTGTTCCTTGGAAAGAAAAGCAGCCGTTTCTCATCAAGAGAAGGAGTCTTGATTTAGAACCTACTCTGAAGAAGATGAGTAAAAGTAGTCCAGAATAACCCAACTCAAAATAACCTTCTCTGTGGTGATCGAGGAAAAACAGGCAACAGAGCCTCAGAGAAGCCCAGCATGTTTACATGAAAACAGGCTTTAAAGCATATGGGTTTAAACACTCTAACCTATTGCCAGACTCTTGAGAAGTGTGGAAAATGGGTTTATGTTGCCAATCCCTTGAGAGCGTAACAGCTCCGCTTATAGAGGAGCGGGGACGGGGATCGGATGGCTGTGTGACCACAAACTCCAGCACCAGGAGGGGCAGGGACCGGGGAGTGGACCCTCGGTCTCCGCTGCTGTCCGGGCCCCAGAGAAAAGCAAATTACATATGGAAAGCACGGCGAGACAAAGACTTCTAATCGTCGCCCGGAGATCAAATCGAATCAATTAGAGGTGGGCAGCTGGCACTCGAAGTTCAGGCACGTCAGCAACAAATCCAATCCGTCTCACCATCCGTCCATTCATCCCGCAGCTCCTCCGGACCGGAGACTGGAGGTGAACAGCTTTAGGAGAATGAATGTTGAATGAGATCTTTACATTGTTTAGTTTAGTTTGTGCCAGTGGTTCCTTGATTTTCTTATCTATTGATTTTTTTTCCATTTGTATTTTTTTTTGTCCAAGGATGAATTTTCTATCAATACTACACTACATAGAATTTCAGTATTGGGACAAATATCAAATACTGATCCTATTAAGTGGATCAGGCATCGGCTGTGTTTTTGCTTTCACTTAAGCAACTTTCAGAAATGCACTGAAGTCAGAACACACATTTTCCGTAAGAATGTAAATGTCCACAAATATTACTTTTAACGTTTCTCCAGCTAACGCGTACAATACAGCAATTGTCAACGAAACGATCCTCCCTCTCTCTTGCAGGCCCAGTTTGCCTGCATACAAGCAGTGACAGGAAGCAGTGGAAGGGGTAGGGGAGTTGAAAGAATTGTTGTTTTTTTTCTGCTGGGGTCATTCACTAGCCTGGCAACAGGCCAAACAGCACAAACTAACAGAGCGCCACAAAGGCAAGAGGAGCGAGGGGAGTGGGTTCCACCTCCCCCGCGACCACTGCCAGCGCCGAGCTTCACAGGGAGTTTTTGGTAGAATCCTGTCTGCTGTCTGTGTCTTATCCGCCCTGCCAGCGCTACTGTAGCCCGGCAAAAAAAAAACACTCCACAGAGCTTCCCATACAAATGTAAATGGCTGAGAGTGAAATGTGTGTTTATTTAGGCCTATGTGATTTGACAAGCATGAAATTAATTCAAAAGGTCGGTGAAGGCTGCCAGCAGCACAGAAAACAACCCTTCTCTTGCCTTGATGGGGCCTTTTAGGGGCGTGTCAATTTTGACCCCCAAACATTTAGAGGTGATACATGTGGGGGTCTCTGAAGTTGTAACCTGTGTTAGCATCCATTCTCACTCTCCTTTTCTTCACATGGCGCATCACACATGGCATTCACACCCCGCACACGCTGTCGCTCGCGCAGTGGTCCCCACGGCGGGGGGCAACTGGGGGCTTCAGACTGATCCTCGGCAGATATGACCTAGTTTCTATTCAAGCCCTTCTCTCTTTGTTCGCTCCACGGTGGAGGAGGCTGCCGCAGCCTGTGGAACAAAGAGACACAGGCAAGCACTTGGAGCCTTCAAACGGGCCGGCCCTGCCTAGAAACAGTACATCCACCCCAAAAATGGCTCATGAATGCAACGCTGCTTGAACTCCCACTGTCTGGAAATCTCCTTGTTCTACTTTGATCTACCTCCGCTGCAGCCTAGGAAGGATAAGCCCCAGTTCCTGTAGTTTTCACCCATTCTCTCTCGCTCTCTTTCAGGGTGATGAGGCATAACACGGAAGTGGAAGGAGGCCTCAGTTATCAGTCTGGGGGCTGGAGGAAGGAAGTATCAGGAAGTTTGGATCTTAGAATCAGGTAGTGATCCCATGGAGTACGAGAACATCAGCAAGTTTAAAAAGCATAAGCGATAGCTACGAACCCACACAAACAGGCAGCTGTGTTTGGCATTTCTTGTATTCAATGGAGCTGAAGACTCATTTACAGAACCCCTTCATTTAAAAGCGAAGCTGTAAAGAGACCATTTAGTCTTTAATGACCCAACTGCAACAGCTGCCCCCCCCCCCCACTTCCAAAAAAAATCGCACATCTGTACACACCAGACAAATTACGCTTCAAGGGCAACAGTAGGAGATTTTAATAAGCACCTGCGACTGTTGCTGCCTTCGTCGAATGTGGCAAATGAGGCACTAAATTGTTTGAGGCAGACTTGTGCGCTGGGAGCTGAAGGATGAATGTAGGTCTCGGAGAAACAAAAAAAATGCAATCTCTGAACACCCCATATGGCAGAATTGGATTAGGACAAGGGCAGTTATCTGCAGTTGGCCCAGGAGAAAAGAGTAAAATAAGCAGAGGGTGGGAAATAAAGCAAGGAGAATGGAAGAGAGGGAAAGGAACCAAGGACACAATTCAGAATACAAACACGGACAAAACTAGCGGCGCTCAAGGGAGTCAGTACTCCGCAGACAGAAAGGAGAACAGAGGGTACCCTTTATTGTTTTCGTTGCCCCTACAGACTTTCTGCATAGATTATTCCCACAAATGCATCAAATGAAAAAGATCTGTAAGGACACCATTTGGAAACAAGAGGAACGTAGCGACTTACCTGCATGTGTTCGGTTGAGCTGCTGCTCAGCTCGTCCCCGGACTCAGAATCGTTGCGAAACTTGCTCAGCCCCTCTCCCGGCGGCTCGCTCGGCGGGGAGGTCTTGTCGCTGTTCGGACTTCTGTTGTGATTGTTCCCCACTTTGAGCGGAGGCGAGTCCGCCCGTGTCCGTGGCAACGTGGCGTTGTTGGCGTGGTGATGGTTGTTGTTGTTGTGAAGGAGTACTAGCTCAGCCACCACCTTGCAGTGATGGGGACTCCCCAAGTTCTGGTTCGGATCCTTGGGTAGAACTGGCGGCGTGACACGATCAGAGGATGGCGACGGGGTGGAGGAAGGTGACGGGCGCCCAAAGCTGGACATTTCGGGCTGGGGTCTGTTGAGGTTTTCATTGGATGCCCGGCAAATATCCAAAACGGTGGGCTTGGCCCTCAAGGTGGGCTTCTGGGGGGGCATGAGCGCCCGGCGCACCTCCCTGACGTACTGCGCCGGCACGTAAAAGGCCTTTGTTCCCTCCTCCCTCCTCACCTGCCACCAGTCCTCATTAGTCTTCTTCACCAGCATGTAGCACTCCCCCTGACGGATTGCCACCATCTTGTCTTTGGCCTTGTACTCGTAGTCATACTCCACCTCGATGTAGACCTGGCCTGGGGGGATAGGCAGCCCCTCTCTGTCAGCCATGATGACGGGAACGAGCGCTTGAACTCTGACCTCAACTGCTCAGCGACCCAGGCCTGGAGGGCTCCTCATGTCTGACCGGGGGAACTGCTGGACTGCAGGAGAGAAGACAGATGAGACCAGAGGGCGTGTTAGACTTCCGACTTTCTATTATAACCTGTCATTTTCAACTTCTAATCATATTCCGACATTACCTATTAAATAGCAAAGAAATTCTCAAAGACAACTTCACCCAACAAAAATTTCATAGGCAGAACAGATTTACAGATTATACATGTATGTGGGGGTAGTGGGGTCTACTACAGGTGGTTTCTGACCACGTTGTGTTTGAATTACTTATCTTTACACTACATTCTTCTCTCTTTTCTAATCTGTTAAAATGATGGACAGCCGTTGAACATATTTGGTTAATGCAACACCTGGATGAAGACTTTACTTTTTTTCTTCCATTTCAGTGTACAAACATGCTCCCAGCCGCTCACACCTCAGCTCATTACTCATCAGAATGCCACAACCGCAAAGTGCTTCCTCTGAAATACACCCACATCACGGACACTTCCAGACAGACATACTCCGTTGGTGAGTCGATTGAATAAAAAACACCACAGGGCAACTCCTCCCTCGGATCATCGGAAAACCACAACAGACAGTCAACCCGGATTGTTTCTGGGAACCTATACCACTGCTGTGGATGTCCATCCTGGTAATCTGATCCCCCTCTGCGGAGCAAGGGGTGATGACAACATGACCCACACACACACACCGATCCCGCATGCGATCCAGAGACTACAATGGCTCCCTGGAGCCTACGTTCCCTCAGACGCTGCATCCCAAAATAAAGCACTTCATACAGCCCAGTTCTGCAGTTTGACATCATTACTCATTAATGCAGCTACAAGACGCAGTCAGAGAGCTTTAAAAAGATCAGGGCGATCTCCTCCATATATTTCCTACACAGCGAGTGTGTATGAGTCAGAGGACAGCTGGGCCCCCCCCTCGCCATTCCTGCAGGGTTTGTTTTGGGATGAGGCCTGTCATTGATCCGTCCGTCAGAGAGTATCCGTGCATCAGTTAACCTAAATAAATACCAGGGCGCTCCCACAGCAGTGGGGCTGCCGCTGCGCCGCGTCTCCCCTTCATATCAAATTCTCCTTCTTCCTCCCAGAAATAGCAGCAGCCGCCCGAGGACGACTTACATCCTGGAAGTGCATGCGCTGAAAGCAGGTGCTTTTAGTGAGGCGTGAGAACACGGTCGCTGAATCTATAAGGGGTCCATCCTTATGTAGAGGAGCATGTACACACGCACTCCGCAGCCCAGACAACCAGCCACACACACACCGGGAATAGATCTATGGTGGCGAGGGTCGTCTGAGCGAGAATGGGAGCCCACGGGAGTTGGAGCTGCATATTCGTAAAGAGTTTAAATAGCTTCTGTTTTACAACAACATGAAGCTCACACACACACACACACACACATGCAGTGTTACATCATGCCAGGGTTTTTAGTGTGTGTGCTAGATGGCAGTCCCCGTCTGGGCCGTCCCAGTACAAGCTTCAGCCATGATGTCAACAATCAGGCACAAGACTTAATGAATGAGAGTCTGTCAAGAGACAGCCACTGTCTGTTGTCATTTGTGCGAGTCTGTGTGTGTCTGTGTGTGTGCGCGTGTGCGAGGAATCGCTATCACCAGAGGTGCCAGAGACGCAGTCAGGATTCCGACAGGGCTTCAAGTCACGCACATGATAACGGCACTATCGGTGATGCCGCGTGGCAGCAAGCGGCCCCGACCTCCTCAGAGCCAGTTCACGGTGTCACTGCGAGTTGCATTCACTGAAATAAATAAAGATTGTGTTGTTGCTGCGCTCCTTTTTTCTGAATAATAACCTGTAGTAAAAGACACAGTGTGAGAATGTCACAATCCTAATCTGTTCTTATCTTCTTATCTCTTCATTCCATTAGCATCTGAAGTCGGAGACACTCGGCCCAAAAGATTAAGGCTCCCAGTCAGACATAGGCCAGTGTAAACCACTGACAATTCAAAGACAGTCACGGCGTCACAGTGCAAGTCAGGATGCGGCACATTTACAACCCTGAGAAACCTCAGGAAATCAAGCATGACCTCACTCACCTTGGCATCGGCCCTCAGCCGAGTCGCGGCGACAAAACGTCGCTGTTATTCTCAGATTAGAACCGACACCTCAGACACAACACAACTCCCCATCTACAGTTCATCTGCTGGGGCGGGAGAGGGAAGTTTTGCTGCAAAGTCACCGCACAATCGCAGAGCAAGGCGAAGAAGTCACAGAGGAGTGCAGCGGGCAACTTGTTGCTCGGCGGAGACTCGTGTGTAGAAACAAGTTGCCGCAGCACAGCACTGAACAACTACAGCGTGTCCCCCTTTTAATGGACCACAGCTCTGATGCCATATAGTTTTCTATTTGGGAATCGATCCGGTGGTTCCCACGGTGTGTGTGTGTGTGTGGGGGGGGGGGGGGGGCAAGGACTTCCAGGGTTCCCATGAAGAGGATGACGATAAATGCCACTGCTTCATGCCAATAAGTATCTTCTGCAATTAAAAAAAAGCAAAAAATCTGACTCTCCATTTAATCAGTGGGCAGATATGCAATTCTATAGAAAAAAATTGATGACAGGTGCGGTTCCCTGGAGAAATACATCCTTATCCTAACCCTGCTGCTAACAGTGGAATACTTTGCACAGCAGCAACATGTCATTGAGTTTAAAAAAACAAAACAACAACACATAGTTATCCTATTGACAGTGTGCCGAAGCACCATAGTGCATCATCACTCGTGACTCGTCCTGGCGTGTGTGGAAACCCAACATCAGCAACACACCGAGGGATCACGACCCTGCGCTGTTTGCACCGGAGGAGCCGAACACCGCCGAGGCTCGCAGCGCCTTTTGTCCCCGCGCCTCATTCGAAACAGATGTGGCCCGAGCAGCATCCAGCCCGACATGTGCTGCTGCTGCTGCTGCGGCACTTGGATCCATCTGCGCCTGTTCACTGCTGCACATGCGGACACGCAGCTTGGTACAGATCTGTGCGGCCGCAGCCCCGCATGCCTGGGGCGAGGATGGCGAGGGGGGGGGGGGGGCATAGGTGGGGGGCAGGGTGCTTTCCAGCCCCGCACAGGCTGCAGGAGAAGAAGAAGAGAAAAAAAATCCCACACAAAGGACTTTAATCCGTGCGCAACAAAGGTCCCCTCGATTCCACATCACCGAGGGTCCCCGGGAGCCAGGGAAGGGCAGGGGCCCCTGAGGAAGACCCCCCCCCCCCCCCCCCCCCCCCCGCGGGGGAAAAACGGCCTGACGCACCGCGACGAAATGAGCTATCAACAAAAAACCATGATGCTATCACGTGGAACGTTTCATTGCCCGAGCTGTTAACACACGTTTATAATAATAATAATAATAATAATGATAACAATGGTCAAATGTAAGGTTCTTTTACCGGCTGGAGATGGGTTTCCCCCCCGAGAAAATATTCCCAAAAGGCTTCGATGCTTTGGAAGGAAAAAGAAAAGCCCGCGCAGGTTCACTCGGACACGAACCGTCCGATCTGCAACAGCGTGCATGGCAACAAAGTAACTCGGGCCAATGAGACTGTCGCGACGGCAGGAGAGAAGCCCCCGCGCCGGAACGGACCACACCAACCTGTTTCCGAATATAACCCCTCCAGCGGTGTCTGTCTCGCAGTTTGTTCCGTGACGACCGGGGCGGAGGTCGAGGAGGGGAACTTCAGCCGGCCGCGTCAGTGTCTGCTGCTCCCGCGGAGTCCGCAGCAGACCTCCAGTCGCTCGGTCTGTTCGCAATCCCCCGCCTCTCTGCAACGCTGTCAAGTTTGCTGTGGTGGACATTAAGCACTTCCGGTCAAAACTTTCAAAGTAAACCCAAAATAAATATCCTTATTTAGGGTTCATGTATACAACCTTTCTTTTCAAACTATTGGCACCTTTCCTCCCAGTCATTGGACTTGTCTCGTCTTTGTCTCAATATGGTTTTTTTTAAATATAATTAAAGGATGAGTACCCTGTTTTCTCATTTACATCTTAACAAGCAAACACAATATTGCCGTGTTAATTTTATGCATGTTGTGCATTTATGAATGCCAAAACTTATTGTATGTTTTTGACTCAGATGACCCAAGTTTAAAAAAGAAACTGTGTCATCCGAAAAATATTTTTGCTCCGTTGAAACACACTAATATGGCAGATAAAAAAAGGATGTAGAAAACTAAGATTTAAAAAAAAATAACCATAAATGTTATCAAAGCCAAAAAAAAAGTCTTTGGAACACGCTGCTATGCCGTCAAGAATTGGAATCTATGCAATAATACAATTTTTTTTGTGTCTCCATATGAAATCTAACGAGAGCCCAGATAATTCATCAATTTTCTTGGCTTTTTATTGTGAAAGAAAGAACCGAGAAACTTCCGGTTCTAGTCGGCGTGTTTCCGTTCAGCTTGTCGCAGCTGTGGTCTTTTAACGCGGCAGACGCTGGTCTGTCGCTTCACCACCACACACACACACACACACACACACACAGAGATGAGATCTCAACCTCACACACACCTCCAGTGTGTCACCGCTGATAGACGGCGTCCAGAGCCCCGTGCCCGGTTCCACATGTTCACTGTCCGGTGCTTTTCATCCCACAGCCCTCAGACATCCACGGTCCTTCGAGTACACAGTCCTGTTCCAGGACACCAGCTGGGATCATTTAAATTATTTCACTTGTGATTAAGCCCTAATTATTGTACCATAGTGTCATCGTCTCTCATTATTTGACAGGATTTACATGTTAAATCCATATGCCATGAATAGGCTATGTTGAATAAACCTGTTACCCCCCCTCCCTCCCCGTCACCCACCCCTCAGCCCAGCTCTTATCAGGCAATGACAACAGGGAGTTTCACCATCCAGGCAGCATCATGAATGATTTAGTGCTCGGTTGATCTGGGAACACATGCAGCAAGTCTTGGTCTTCGAGACATGTGCCGGAGCACACGCAATTAAGCCTCAGGCAATGAAAGATTTCAAGAATTGTTATTATGATTATTATTTGAGAATAATGTATGACTATGATCCACCCCACGGTAATTGAATCACATCACTTCTTATTGTGTATTAGTAGAGATTGTTGGCACAAAAGCGCACCCTGCTGGTGTGAGCAGGGAATGGACAGCAGCATGGTGGGTTTCAGTGACTTTGTTTTGAAATGTAAGAACACACGATGTGTATGTTTTAAATATGGAAATAATGGAAATAAGACACCATAAATAGCTCATTACATAGAGAAGATTTTAATTGATAGCGTTAAGGCTTTTTTGTGGTAATTTTCAAAAACCTTTCAACCCTTTCGGCATGCAAAATCAAGAATGTCTGACTATAAATGCATCACGGTTTGCTTTTAATTTTTTCATTATGTTTGGAATTTATATAAGAAAAAAAGAAGAAGAAAAAAAGAGCGAAGTGCGGTAGTACAGTAGGTCCGATGGGAGTGCCAGAAATACACATTTCCAAGGCACATATACGTTGGTTTTAGTGACTTCAAAACTTTAAGTTATCAATAACACTTTCGGTGGCTCAGTATGTCACAATAGGCAGTTGAAACTGTTCACTCAGTTGGATGAACATGAACAAATGATTCTTCCAAGACGACAGATGTGAGTGTCACACGAGAAAACAACTCGTCTTCTTCGCTGCTATAAATTCAAGCATTTCCATCTAAGTGGTAAATATATATTAACAATAAAACATAATTCATGCGTTATCAAACAAAGTAAACATGAAAACCTTTTGCCTGCAGCCTTCAGGCATAAATAAGACTTGTATATAACGACACCTTGTGCCCTGAGCCAAAGACTTGCAGTGACAAATGACAGTTGGGAAGCTGATGCTTTTTTAAAAAAAAAAAAAATTCTTGCAAACACAGAAACAAGAAAAGCAAAGTTCAACAGGAGTTCTGTCTCTTCTCAGCTGACAAAAACACTACATGCATCATTTTTGACCCGCCATGTTGTGGTAAATACACATCTCAGTGGCTGACAGCAATCATTTCAATCATCTGCATATAATAACAAGAATGCATAGTCGGATCAGTGTCATTAGAGGAGATTTTAAATATATGCAACCATTTCTCCCAGTCAACCAGTTCACAATTTGAGCCAAAATGGAGAGAATCCCAGTGAAGACAGAGAAGATCGGAGAAAAGGAACAGTGCACGCTCTCTCTCTACTGTACAGCATAATAGAAGTAATATGTTTGAACTTTAGGCAACTATAAAAGACATAGACAAGACAGATATACACACTTTAATTTTTGGAGGAATTGTGCGGTGATGCCAGGTGGACGATCAGTGCTTTGTTCCTTCGTGGCTTCATGATTCATCTTCCCAGCAGCTGTAGGGGGGACAAATGAAGAAAGGGAAGAAAATAAAAAGGTTGGATGCCTTATCTGGAATCAGAAAACACAAGTTGCACAGCTACAGTTACAGAAATATCAGCGGCGATAAACAATCTCAGGATGCTAATCACGACTGAGTAATCATGAAACGATGATGCATTCCTCTCTCGCCTGTTGTTGCTTCCTCCTTTGATGCCGGCAGTCTGGTTATTCTGGATGAGGTTGGACCTGTTGACGCTGGGGATCAGGGGAGCACCCGGCAGCTGGCCTGGTCTGATGGGCTTGGCTGGGTGGGACACAAGAGAGGAAATATGGGTCAGAGCAGAGGTTGAGCTGTTGCCATCTGGTAAAAAGGCTATTCAGAGGTTTTTTATTTGATTTCCACGTGGTCAGGTTCATCTTAAAGATATGTGGGTCGACCAACCGATGGACGCTCTCCGGCCCATGTTTTTAGGCTTGGCGACGACGGCGGCGTCCTTGATGCGCTCCATCTCCTGCTGGTAGCGCTTTCGGTCATGGGCTGCGTTCTCCTTGGCCTCCTTCAGGGCCGTCTCCAGGCCTTTGACCCGCTCAGCCGTGGCCCGCAGGCGCTTCTCCATCTTGGGGATCTCACAGCGCAGGTCGGCGTTGTCCCGCACCAGCTGCAGAGAGGCAAACAGATGACAGAAAACAGAGTGCGAGGAGGAGGAGCGGATGGACACACGGGGCCTTCAGACACAAAGGCTGATGAAAGTCATTCTATAGTCAGTTTCTCTTACCTGCTTGTGGACTTTGGTCAGCTGCTCGAGGTTGTTCTCCAGGAAACAGATCTTCTGTTTCTGGGCGGTGCTGCCCTCTGAGTCTTCTGAGTCCTTCTGCGCACTCTGCCCAAGCACAACGAACAACTTTATCTGTGGCCTTTTTTGAAATTGCAGAGCAGGAAATACTTCTCAGATATTATATATCACCCTGAAGTCAAAACGGCATTCTTTGTTTAAATATGGCGGATCCTTGCGGATTAAAAAAAACTACCCATTTTAGTGGTTTAAGAAAGAATTGATGTTCCTATGCAAAGCCGTACGTGGTTGGTTACCTTATCAAATATCATCCTCAAGATAAGACTGACCAAACAAATCAACTGATACTTGTGTTTAAAAGAAACACACAGTAAAGGTGTGTATCTCTTTTAGAAGAATAAATGTTAATTGGAAAGACGACACAATATCAATAATAATTGGGAATTTTTTTTGTCAAACTTCTGCATTGGGTTCCATATACTGTACAGTTATGAATATATGAATTTGAATTTCAGACACAGAACAATTTCTTCATATACAGTGGGGTATAAAAGTCTAAGACCACTTTCCCAGTGGGGAACAAGGGACAAGATGTTCTTGAACAGTATCCTATGGGCAGATTTTGTTATGATTAGACTGATTCATTCGTTTGACATATTTTGCTGCCACCCCCAGTGGCGCTTAAAATATTGCAAAAATAACGATAGCATAAAAACCACTGTACTTTACGATACTTTGTGTGATTCAGAATGCATTTTAAAAACAGCTTTATCTCTACATTGATTTCAATCCATGTTTTACTTCGGCATTCATCTTAACAGAATGTGACCAAAAAATAAAAACCCAAAATCCGAAGAGCCCCGTTTATGTCTAAACGTGATGGTAAGTCGCAGATTGTCCAATATCACAAAATATTCTCTGTGCCTTCCAGGAAAGTCTGCTCTGCCTTTGTTTATCTCATCCCGCCCCGGGCTGAGGGCTGGATTTGGGCATCACACCGATGGCCCGGGTCCCTAATTTGCAGCTGCTACCTTTGAAGAATCCGATGGCCTACTTATCGCAGCCACGTTCTGTTGTGTTCCCTGGATACATTAAAATTTCATCATGCTGCAAATCAAAAATGGAGTGCAGGCGTGGCACGAGTGAAATATGGGGCTGTTTTTGTCCCACTCCAGGTACAGTAAGCCGCCGCTGCCGGGGCGACCAGAGCTCATGTGATATTGCACCAGATTAAATCTCACACAGAACCCGATCGCAGGATGATGCGATTTTTTTTGTACCTTTTTGACTCTAGTGGACAAGTCTTGGACAAAAAGCCTCCTCAGGTTGTGGAGCGTCTGCAGCTCCCGGGCCTAGGGGGAAGGTAATGAAAGAATTTGAGCAGGTTTTTGATATAAAAATCGAATAAAAATGCTTCCATTTCCTTTCAACTGAACACAGATCTGAATGAAGAAAGCCAACGACTGACCACAGTCTCCTCTAATCCCTTCAGGTCCTGTCTGGCCTGCTCCTGTCTGTCCTGCAACACCCTGCAGAATGTAAGATGGATGTGACTAAGCGCATACGGTATATCGGGCTGTAGATTGTGCAGAAATCAGACTAAACGTCGAGGCCTTTACGTGAGCTCTTGCAGTTGGCGGCTCTTCTCCTGGTCGACGGCTTTGAGCTTCTCGTGCTCCACTCTCAGCCTCTCCTGCTCCAACATGATCTGCTGGTTCAGACTGCACAGACGCCAGCAACACTGTCAGCTCCGGAGTCATTAGTCACATTTAGGGCTCACGTGCGGTGATGTGTGGCGTCGTACTCCTGCAGCTCTATGATGACCCTCTCCTTGCCGTCCAGGTCGTCTCTCAGGCTGCTGATCTGCCTCTGGTGGGTCTCCCTGTGGGACTGGATCTGCTTCTCCACAGTCTCCTGGAGTAAAAGCAAGAATACGGCTCGTCACATTCTCCGCCTGGCACCTGAAATCATACTTAAGAATCACGCGGACGACTGGTGAATCCATCCTCCCCTTTAGATCTCAAGAGCCTGAGACACTTTAAATCCTTCGACACACCCAGCCCTAGTTCTGAGGCCTTTTTTTCAAAACGGAAGGGACAGCTCACCTTAACTTCATTAGTAGACTGAACCTCGTGCTCCTTCTCCATGGCGTTAACTTTCTCTGGAGGTAGACCAAAAAAAAAGAGACAAAAATGACATTCAAAAGGCGTGAATACTATTCTGTGAATGCTGGTTCATCATCTTAAAGATGGATTAAAGGCACAAGAGCATAGCAGTGGTGAAAGAAGAAACCAAATCCCTTACTGAAGGACATGTACAAATAAAAGGACCACTTTGCAAAAGTGTTCCCTTAAAAAAAGCAAAATATATAAACGTTATGCATCAAAAGTCAAAAATCTAAAGTTTTCATACAATAAACCTCATAAACCTAAAAGTATTTCCTGGGTGCCTATACAGTATATGTACGGTATAGCTTTCATATAAATGTAGGGGAATATCCTTCTTGCTGTAATAAATGTGACATATGTGTAGTTCAGTACCAGTTAATCTAAGTTGTACCAAGGTACAGTACTGATAAATGTACCAGCCATGTGGCATAGTGAGTTGTGCTCACCTTGGGCTTTGATCCGGACTATTTCCTCATTGAGAGAGTCCACGTTTTCCTCCAGATGCCTTTTCTTCTGCTCCACATTCAGGAGGCAGTCTGTCAGCGACTTGATCTTCGCCTCATACTGGACACCGGCAAGTGAAAGAGAAAGATATGGAAAATGATAAAAAAAAACAGTCAACGTGTGAGTGTTTAAATCTCACAAACTCTATGACAGTGATTTTTTTTTTTACCCAGAATTTAACCACTGTTGGCCCTGCAGAAACCTGCCACATTTGTCACCATGGCGACAGTATCCACGATGGCAGAGGCAGCGGGGAGCGGCAGTTACCTGGGAGACGCGGAGCTGGCAGGCGGTCAGCTCACTCTCCGTCTCGTCCATCTTCTGGCTGCTCTCGGCCTTGGTGCTCTCCAGCTGTTTCAGCCGCTTCACCATCGTCTTCACATCCGACTTCATCTTGCTGATGTAGAGACGCGCCACGGTGAACTCTTCGTCGAGGAGACCACTGCTGTCTTGTTGCTGAGGGGGTCAGAAGAGCACAGTCGTCAGGGCCAAGAGATTGTACTCCCCCTGTCTCGTACGTTTTCTAACATTTGTTTAATTGATATTTAATCTGTAATCTTGTTATCATGTCAGTTTACTCGTCTGGACTTGAAAGTGGCTCACAACATTCTCCAGCTGATGGATAAAATGAGACACTCATTCTCCGTAAATTGCACGATCATCGCTTTCCATGAACCTGGCAATCATTCTGTTAGTCAATCGAGAGAAATTTAATTGACACTGATTTCAATAATTGCACGTTTTTTCATTTATCAGGTAAAATGCTGAACATCTGCTGGTTCCAACTTTCCTAACGAGACAATTGTCTGCTTTTTTTCCGATCATATATTTGGGTTTTGGCCAGTTGGTCTGACAAAACATAGAATTTGAAGATGAGAGATCTAAAGCAAATAGTGAAATGAATGTGTAACTTTGGTTTCAAACAGGCCATTGAACCTCTGCCTAAAGTTTCCTAAAGTATATTTTCATATTTCATATTTCTGAATGTTAAACTGTACTGCGGGTCATCCACCAAGCCTGGCAACCTTAATGTCTTTGCTTCCCACGGCGATGCCGATCTCAGACAGATCTTTGAGTAATGACGACATCATCTCAGTGACCCTCTTCTTCTGGTGGTTGGTCATCTCCTTCAGCTTCTGCAGTTCAGAGTCAATGGAGGCCAAGGAGCTCTGGTGGGGGTGGGGGGGTTGATAACACAAAGACACACACACTTTACAAAGTAGTCATACGTGCAATCAGTGTCATCATATCCAGCGGTTTCAGATGAGTTTTTTTTTTAAAAGTACAGATTTCTCGTTCAGCTCCTCGCTGAGCGCCTCGAACTCTTGTGCTTTGTCCTCGACTTCCTGACTCTTCTGGTCATAGTTGAGGGCCAGCTCCTCCAGTGCCTGCAGCACCTCCTTCACCTCCTCCTTGGAGGCTTCGTTCTCTGCCAGCAGGCGGTTGAGCTCCTTCTGCAGGGTGTCGTGGTCGTGACGGGAGGAGGTCAAGAGCTGCGGGGCGGGGGGACAGGGAGTGGAGAAGATAAAGTTACGTCCGGTCCAGTGTCTTCAAGTTTAGACCAAAAAAAAAAGGCAGATAAGTAAATTCACGGTAAGAGCATCTACGGCTGAAAAACCCCCTCATGTGTTCAATCTGTTGAGGCTGCTCTGCTCGCCAAAGGGTGGGTTACAGTCTGACCTCTCCTGCAGGGCTACTAAAGGTCTGCTATCAGCTGTCAGACTGCGTTTACGGCAACAGGAACGGCTGCAGAGCGGAGGCACAGCGGGAGCGTTGGGAGGGGACGGGATGGGACGGGACGGGAAAGGAGGGAAAGGAGGTGTAGTGTCACCTCCTCCTGGTCCAACATCTGTTCCCTCAGCGCCTCCAACAACTGAGACTGCTGGTTGATCTCATCGTCCTGGAGGGAGGAGAGAGGGAAACAGAAATATGTACACATCACTATCATTTATTTTCACCGCAACAAAATGCAATCTCTAACAAAGGCAGGAACCTATGCCACCTGCTGGCCAAAATAAATACTACACGTGAGAGGGACCCATACCATAAACTTGAAGCATGACGTGAAAATATGAGTTGAAAAAAACTATTATTATTAATATCATTGATATCGTAAGGTAATGTTAGTAATATGTCAGATATCTGGGATAATCCACCTTGTCATCCATCTCTTTGTACAGTTTGGCCATTTCCGCCTCGCACTTCTCCTTCTCGGGGCCGGTGAGCGTGACCCCGGGCAGCGTGCTGAGGGCCGGTGTGGGTGCCGTCTTGTCATTGTTGAGAGCCTTGTCCAAGGCCAGGACCTCTGCTTTGGCCTTCTCTTTGTCAAACTGCTCCTCCACTGGTACGTCCTCTCCTGCGAGGGCAGAGAAGGGCGTGCACTTGTTGAGGGCGTCCACCGTGCAAAATAAAAAAAATGTCTTGAAACTGCTGTATCTCTGAACAATCTCTTGAAACAAAGCACGCACATTGACGCTATTCTGCGCGTTCTTTTGAGTGAATGGAAGATTTTTCACTTCCATTCACTGAGCCTCCCACTAAAATAAGGATTAAACAGCCTCTGACCTCAAAAAATGCTCTGTGCTGTATGAATAGGCACATTATCCTCATTTATTCTTCAAATAACTCCAGGGGTGAAAACGTGATGCTCAAACAATCGATTTTTCCTTTTTCCACCCGTGTGTGTGTGTGTGTGTGTGTGTGTTGGAGAGCGTCGACCTCACCCTTCCTCCAGCGGTTGAGCTCGTTCTCCAGCCAGTTGACGGTGTTCTTCAGCGTCTTGTTCTTCTCCTTCTCTTTCTCCCACTTGCTCTTCCACTGCTCGGCGGTCAGCTCCACGTTCAGGGTCACCGTGTTCTTTACAGTCTTCGCCCTGGTGAAAAGTTTGAGGCTATTCTTATTTGCTCTCTCGCTGGAGTTGAATGAGAAGATCAGTCAAACTTAAAATAGTCTGTCCATTGACTATGAAGCCACAGCCAATCGTACAGTTTCGACCTGCATGTCGTGGGATGTATAAGTACGTGTGTGTTGTGTACCTTTGTCCAAACTGCAGTGTGGTCTTGGTCTCCGCGTCGTTGAAAGAGGAGGGGGAGCAGCAGATGACCATGGTGGTCCGACAGTTCCCGCCTAACGAGTCCTGCAGGATCCTGGTCATCTTACTGTCTCTGTACGGTATATAGGCCTGACGGAGGGCGAAGATCAAAATACGGTCTTGTAACAATGTTTTGTCACGGCATGCCATCATTTTACAAAGCCGTATTCTTTAGATTACAGTTAATAGCTTAATCAAAATTCTATATATACTGCATATACAGTAGAAACTGGATTCATTTTTCCATTTGGTTTAAGAAATGGGGATTTTTTGGGGGGACAGTTATGAAGACCTATTGCTCTAAAAACCCAAGCACCCCCCAGGGGGTGATGACGGTCTCACCGAGCCCTCTGCCAGGGCTGAGATGACAATTCCCAGTGAGGACAGGGACTTGTTGATCATCTTGGCTTCATCCAGCACGGTGCCCTCCGCGCCAGTTTTCCCCACCTTTAAAAGACCAGAAAAAAACTAAACACAGGGGAGTTCCCATACTAATGCCGGAACCAGACAATCACAAAGGGGGCTGTGTTTCTACAGGACTACTGCTGTGTACAACTGGCTCCAAATCCGACAGACATACTTTTTCGCTGCCAGCCAGATCGACGAGGTAGAGTTTGCCGGTCATTTTCTGCTCAGTCTGTGTGTTTTCCTGCTTGATGTTGATGAGGAAGATGCTGTGACTTCTGGAACTGTGCTCATTCATGTCTTAGACACACACACACACACACACACACACACACACACGCACACACGCACACACACACACACACACACACACACACACACACACACACACACACGCACACACACACACACACACAAACACGCACACACACACACACACACACACACACACACACACACACGCACACACACACACAAACACAAACACGCACACACACACACACATATACACACACACACACACACACACACGGTTGTGGACAATTGAATACTTGTACCATATACTGTATCTTCCGAATGTTTAAAGTCATTAACAAATCTCCCTTAGAGAAAAAGAAAGTCTAGAAAGCCAGTGTGATATGTTTTGCAGATGTGTTAAAGAAAAGAATAGAAGCTGATAATAAAGGTGGAGTCAACCATTATCCCAAAAGGAAGTTATCTAGGAAGAAAGTTTACTGGAATAACAAGACATTTTATAACAGGACAGGCGTTAAGCTTGAAATACTTTTCTTTCAAAAAAATTCATAAATTGGTTCCAAGGCACGTTTGGAATATATGGTGGCAGTAGGAGCTGCTACAGTACAGCATGAACAGTGTATAATATAAATGACTGTAACGGCTTCATCACTCTACAAAATCAAATTTCTAGACTTCAAAATGAAAAGGAATCAAGTGATTTCAGTGAAAAATTCCTATGAACCTTATTTTTTGTGCAGTCAGAATAATTCCAAAAGAAACAATTTCTCTCAACAGTGACTAGGCTCAGTTTAGCTCTGGTTAGAGTTTGAGCCAAATGTACTGACATTACGTAGTGTGTATTTTAAACTAGGCCTAATTTCCCTTTTCTTCTCTTTTTTCCATCTGCGGCTGTGTGCCGAGCACAGATATCTCTTTGGCTGTTGGGAGTCTGGCTGCAGTCAGGAGACTCCGTGGGATTGAACCCATGAGCGGCTGCAGCACTGAAGGCGCTTAGTGTATGAACTCACTTGTGACAGCCACGTGTCTGCTGTTTTTGCCTTCATCTATGGCGTCCATGACCTCGTCGGGGCTGCACACAAAACGCTCAGTACACCCCTAGGGACACATGCACATCACAAGGAAATGCCGTGTCAAACAAGCCCCACAGCAGGCAGACTGTTACACGCAGAGGAGACCATGACATGCTCATATCGGAGGGAAGCGGATTGAAACAGATTCGTCCATCTAACACCACGATTGATAACACAAAAGATAGAACTAGAAGACGCTGTTCAGCACACAATGTGTGCCATCATCCCATCCTGCCCATCACAGATGTGTCGTTGTTCTGATCCGGGCTGCCTTTAAGTCATTCATAACTAATGCATTACAGCCGGCGCGGGGACGAACTTGTGACTGTGGCATTGCACCTAAAAATAAATCGGCTTCAAATGAAAACGTCTCTTTACGTCTCACCTTGACATAAGGCACCCTGTTTTTATCCTCGTGCACAGAAAGGTTGGTCTTTGTTACTGTGGACGAAAAGGAAACACGATGTCTGAATTAACCGTGCTCGTATCGGGGTACCGATGATTTAAAACGGCCATGTGGGAAAAAAGTGACGTACCGTCCAACAGGTCCTTGATTCTGTCCAGGTAAATTTCGAAATATGAAACCTGTGAAGCAAAAAAGCCCCCCAATGAGCCTTTGCCAACATGGTGACTTGTGCTTGCTGTCCTTAACAAAACATGTGAGGATGTAAAAAACATACTTTGATATGAAACTCCAGGTTCTCATCCATGGAATAAATGTAGTTGAAAATGTCTTGAACAATTCTGGGAATGACTCCCATCATGTCTGGGTCATGGAGGTTCCCCTTTAGGTAGAGACAATTATGGAAAATAAAGTATAAATAAAGCAGAAAAGAATCTCAAGGCACCGGATGCTTTGCCAGGGGGAAAGCACGGCAGCATTGCGTTACCTCCATTGTGTGAGTTTTGCCCGAGGACGTCTGCCCATAGGCAAATATTGTCCCGTTGTAGCCGTCCAGAACATCTGTACACATCGAGACAAAGAAATAACGCATTCAGTGCGACGCCGGGAGGGAAACGTGACGACTGCGTCGGTCGGCAGCCTACCTTTGACGATCTTCTGGGCCACGGCATTGTAGAACTGCAACTGGGTCGTGTTGGACTGGAATACGCGATCAAAGTAGTACGGTTTACCCTGCGAAGAAGAGGAAGCGGGTGTAAGCGAGTTATCAACTCAAGGCCGGTGGGATATTTGGTTTTTGTCGACATGACAGTTACGAGCACTTGACGGAACAGTTACCAACTAAAAATGGGGCAATCCATGCACAGAGATTAATAAACTGTAAAGGGGGGGGTAAATATTCCGACTATGAGTGCACACAGTCTTCCTCTATGAATCTCTGACAATCTATTGATTTCTGCACAACTAAAACATTTCAGCTGTTGAATCAACTGTTTCAGCTTCTGAAAATGAAACACTGTCCAGGGCAAAGTATAGCCTAGTTCACACCCATTACTGAATGATATTTCAAAACAGGAAAGACATGAAATCGACGAGGAGACACACAAGAGCTAAATCAGTGTGTGCATATGAAAATGCTTGCAAATCAAACCGACACCGTGGAAGTCGTCTGAGACCATCACATACATAACATCCATCCATCAAATGGATTATCAGCTGCTGGTGAACAAACAAGTCTACTGCTTCACTTTTGTTGTGAATAGTTGACCTGAGCAGAAGATGACCCGATCACGTCCTGGTCTCCAAAAGGCACGAAGTTATGTTGTGAAACATTCTTCTCAACATTTTAAGCAATATTACTTGAAAATTCAAAGCAAAACTACAGACGCAACATGCCAGAGCTCTCGGATAACTTTTCTACAAAGGTCTCAGAACTTGATTTGCTTGTTAGCATCGTGGTTAAAGTGGTGCTGAAAATTTCGAAGCTTTCTAAATATTCCGAACTCCTCAGAACGTCAGTGCGTGCAAGATGGCACCGAGAAGATCACACAACTACGAAGCCTGTTGCAGGGAAGGACGGGGGCGAAAAGTCACAAAGCAAGAATTGAAAGATTCTTACACAAAGAGCTACAAAAAGCTTTTTTTAAAAGCTGTGATACTTGCTAAGGGGGATGTTCCCGAGTACAGACCATGCAGGGTGCTCCACACACACACACACACACACACACACACACACACACACACACCCTGTCGCCGGCCACACAGGCAACATGTAGATGCCACTAACAACGCAGCCTTGGTCTGCAGGTCACGGTTATTGTGACTTTACACTCGTGGCACTGACCTGATACATCTAGTTTATCACAGCAGATTATGAGTTATCCCAACAAATGAACCCTCCCAGGCTTTTTTGCCTCGAGCGCTGGAACCGATGCTAATAAATGAGCTTACGCTCTGACGGATATTTTAAACTACGGTACACTGATTGCAACCGTGGCTAACGTTATGGAAAAGGCTGCAAGTCACACACGTATTACACAAACGTCATTAAAGGTTTTTCATTTTTCATTTCTGAAGAATTACAGCGTAATAAAGTAGACGACTACGTAGCGAGACGGCAGATTTCAACGTGCAAAATTGTGACGATAAAGCAATCTCCATAACAAGTGACGCAAAGCCCATCCACTGAGGAAAACGTGACTGAAAGCTCTGGAAAAAGCAAGTAAGGGGGCCTTGAGTTCATAGTCAGAAATTAGATTTATGGGAAAATCGAATTAAATAATACATAATACTACTTAGGCTAAATAACAGCTATTGGCCAAGAGAGGGTTGTTTATTGATATTGACTTCAAAATTCTCCGCACAGGTCGTTCACTGAGTTACGATTATGTATTGCGGATAAAAGACATGAACTAATACGATCTGCACTGACAGAACAGAGCGCTGCTGCAGCCGCATTGCTCCACGTGAAGCGACTGATCATCAGTGGGTCTGTGACATGGAGTCGGTAGCTGCAGACAAAGCCGCCTTTCATTCTTTTTCATCATCAACAGTCACAAACATCAGGGGGTTATAGTTTGCCAGGAGTGATATTTTTCATCCAATCTGAAGCTACGGCCATAATCACTACCAGGAAAAAGGGCTCGTGAACATTTTCCATTATGTCTTCCCCTTATTCTCCTCTCTGCTCCCCGTTGTTTCTTATTTTGCTCGTCTTGCGTCTCATTCTTCAGCCTCCTTTCTGCCTCACTCTTTATCTTCTTTTTTTTACCCTTTTCTTTCACCCTCTCAGTTTTGTGTGCGACATCCTGAAAACAGGGGGACTATACGCATGCACGATTAAAGGCAAAATCTGAAATGAAACAAACTGTAAATCCAAAAAGTCTATTATTCCAAAGCAAAGTGATCGGCCGAGGTGGCCCGACTGAAGCCCGGTATCTCAGCTCAATTCACTGATCCTCTCCTCCTCCTCCTCTGCAGCTCCTTCGCTCTCTCCAAGCTTTCCTCCTTCCTCACACCTCAGCTGATTGTCCGGAGCTCTGAGGTTTTCCCCCCCTCTCCCCTTCAGGAGCCTTCATCACAGTCATTACTGCGGGGAACGGGTCATCCGTCCTTTTCCACCCGTGTTTCTAAATCCACCAGCTCCCCGAGGCCATCGGAAGTTTTCTTCTTCTTTTCCCAGGTCTCTACAATCCTGTTGCTGTCCTCTCTTCCTTTTGCCTGTGACCCGAATGAACTCCGGCAGTGTTTGATTTTCTTCGTCTCCCTTCGCAGGAAACGGAGAGTTTCTGGAAGGTGGCCCACATCTTCCTCCTTTTCTTTTTCTTTTTTTCTGCCCGTGTTTCTGACCACTGGCTCTTGCTGGTTCCAGAGCCGTCACCAGTTTCCTGCTCCAAACGGAACTCTTTGCCGCTGCTCCTTCGTGACATTGTCATCCTTGTTGTTGTTGTTTTTCTTCTCAGGACTCCATGCTGAACTGTCCCGGTTTGGACCATGTTGAGCAGCCTCTCGTCCAAAGTGGCTGAAAGAAACAAATTTGCATGCAATGGGTAAAAAACAGAGTCTCATCCTGACTTTAGATATGCATGTCTTTTATGTTTATTCCTACACTTCACGGCACTGTAGTTAATTACCATCTGCCACATATGCTCACTCCCACATGCCTTTGCCTCAGTGGCTCTCTTCAGAGCCAACAGTGGGCAACACTGCTGTAGCGAGTGTTGGCTTGGATATCGAGTGCAAAATAAAAGTCTGTTCCTCACAACCTCATACTTTGTAGATTTGAGATTATCTCCAGTCCAACATTACTCATCCTGCCGTCATCTGTTTAGTAACGTTAGTTCAGGATTATCGTCTCAATCCGTTGCCAAACCAGTGAGTACAATGCGTCGCCTCTTATTTATAATAATCTGGCTAATTCACCAGCGTTTTCATCACATTTAGCTGTGCTGACCTTTCAATGAACACTAGACAAACAGCGATAAAGGATCAGTCTAGATAAGGTGATAAACGGTGATAAAAGCCTAGATAAACGTGTGCGTGCGATGAAAAACGTACCTGTTTGCTCGAGAGGCCCCTTGTCTCCGTCTCAGCCAAACTGAGAAGATTTTGGTTGCAACTCTATCACAAATCCAGCAGTCGCTTCCCAGGAAGAGATGTTTCACTGGTCGAGAATCCAGGGCCCCAAAGTGAGAAGGGCCCTTGAAAAAGCTGAGTATCTACTGAGAGTAGGCCGGACAAATAGTATGACAAAACCTTCGGCAGCATCAAAAGTGTAATAACTTTGAATAGCCACTTCCGCTTCTTATAAAGGTGTTTTACATTTCTACCTCTATGTCTATGAGGGGGAAATGAGCTGAAATATGCTTAGATTTCAGATTATGCAGACTTTCTGAAATGTTTGATGAATCATTTTAATAAGAAATCACAGAATCAGCACAGATGCACGAGTTTAGTTGTTGATTCGGTTATTTAAAGGATGAAAAAACGCATTAGATGTATTTAAAAAAGGACGAGGGCCTACTGAGGGTTACATGTGAGGCCCAGCTTTTCTCAATTTGCCGGACCACAAGCAAGATAGCTGTATTGTAAAATCATGCCAATTCATTCACATGCCAAGGTTAGTGTCGAATATCATTATTGAGCCGTGAAGCTTAGGCTGAAAAAATAAGCAAAGCTGGAGCTGTCAAAGATCGGGTTCGGCTGGCAACATTTGGGAGAGGCCCTGTGCGTAAAAGCGCAAAAAGACATCCAGACGAGCTTCGATGGAAAACTCCAATGACGGCACACAAGTTCTGAAGTGGCTGCACATTGTAACAAGCTAGAAGAACACAGGCGAGGGGCAGTTTGTGTAGCCACTCTCCACTTTGGCACATAGATTTCAAGTGATTCCTGTTGGCAAAGAAAAAAGGGTTGAACCTTGGCGACGACGAGCAAAATCACATTGAAGTGACAGAATCTCCGCAGCAAGTTTCGGCGCATTGCAAAGCACCGACAGCAGTTTGATATGTATTCATAATGTCCGCCCAAAGCGAGTTACACTGAATATACGCGAGTGGAGTTGTTCCCTCTGACTCCCAGTTCGTCAAAGGTGCCAAGTTCGCACACTCACCGCGATCTGCACGCAGTCGTCCCCCGTGAACTTGGGGATGTACTTGTCCCCGCGGGCCACCTCCGATTTGTTGAGCGGCCTGAAACGGCACACCACCTTGATGGTACACTGCGCCGGGTCCGCCATCTCCGCCGCTGTGTGTGTGTGTGTGTGTGGATGGATGGATGGATGAAGCGCACCGTCCTCCAGCAACAAGCAACAGTCTCACTAACCAAACCAGCACAGGCGGCCACAGGGAGGCCGCGCCCCTCCCTGGGACTGTGTGGCTGGCTCTCCTCGGTCCAGTTGACTATCCAATATCTGTTGGACAAACCCTCCTTCGATAAAATAAAGAATCCATGCTTTTTTGGGGGGGGGGGGGATTTCTTTCTATAGTCTTCTGTCCACTTTGCTGCTGTAATGACCACATTGCCCCACTGTGGGAGGAATAAAGGTATATCTCATCTTATCCTATCTTATTTCTTGATATATATCAAATTATTTATTGATCATGAGCAGCGATAATAATATATGGACGAATGGATCACGACTATAGATAGTGTATACTCTTATATTTTAACTGCATGTGCATTATAATCTTTTGGGGCGAAGGATGAATCCTTACATTTGCATCTTTATGTTTCCTGTCAGAAAGTAAAGGAAAATGTAACACTGAGTATTGTGTATACAGGCTATAGATGTGGTCATGTAGCTACTGGAGTTAAGTCAAGTCAGGTCCAGGAGCATGATAATATGTGACCGCTTGTTTATCACCACTTCACAACCAAGACCAGACCAAATACAGCTGTTCCATATATACAACTTTACCCTCACACACGAAAACAGTTAAATAGCAATTTTCTTTCCATGGATCAGGTCCCCCCCCTTAAACCAGGAGCAGTTTTAAGGAAAGGGACACAGCCTCACCGGTGTTTGTGGGGAACTGCAGGCACTCAGATGATAAAAGTCATGTGGTGGCCGGACAGTATTTTAAAAAATGAAAGGTGCAGGTTATCGAAACGCCACCAAATTTAGACCAAATGACGTGCTGAGGATTTAAAAAAAAAAACCCAACAGAAAGTCAACCATTTGATTTGTTTCGATAAAGGTCAGCGCCTGAGCCCATGTGACGTTTACAGATGAACATGTCTTGTCAAGACCACCGGCCCCCGACAGGACCGTGGACCAAACTAAAAGTGATCTTCTTTCAACACGTGGCTGTTTTATTTGACCTCTAGAGATGTAAGTGTGTATTGCATGACTCGGAATGTAGGTTCACTTTTGACGTTATGAAGTCATTTATACGGTCATGTTCATGCAAGGGGTGTCAAACCAAAGGATCATCAGCCAGAAGGCCACTGTACACAAGCTGATCAACACCAAACAACAGACACACACCGGAAGAAACAAGCGGGTGAACGTAGTGCAGCGTTTAGCAGCTCAGATATTTCCCTTAGCAGTTTGTAGTTAACCAGAAAAGGAAAAAGGGGAAACATTTGACTATGAATGAGGTCTTGGTAGCTCATTTACATTCCTCTCATTAAATATTTCGTGCCCCAGAAACCAGATTTTGCTTCATCTGTAAACATCAAAGTGCAGCTCATTGCAGCTAAGTGATGTGATGTTCTTTATTTGAAGCAGATGCTAATGCTACACTGACCTCAGAGCAAAGGCCATGGATAAACCTCCATGAAGCACAAACTGAGAGCAAATCCAGCAAAGTTTTGACTTTCATCATGAGAAAAAAAAAGCAAATTCGAACACCCTGGGTCTATTGTTTCAGGACCCTAACACACCGGTGCTGGAAGCTGCACAGTTCTGGGTAATGAAATGATTCAAGCCAATTTTCTATAATTCAAACTGAATTATTGCTATGATGTGCAGTTGAGGGGTAGACTATACTGTGCAGCATCTATAGCTGCCAGCAGGGGGCAGCAGATGCTCTCAGTATTTTTAGCAGCTTTGGAGGAGATTGAGGACTTTGCATAATTACAATGTTACCACAATGACAGGAAAACATTTTTTTTTTACCACAAATTTGATCATAATAAATTTATAAGTTGTGATCTCCAGAAGATACGACATAAAAAAGACATTGGAGTCGTCATGGATGTATGTATTTTTTTTATTCCTAAGAAACTGCAGCATTAGACAAGTGCTGAAGCAGTAAACCATGTTGCAGACAGACACACACACACACACACACACACACACACGCCCGCCCGCCGGCACACACCCTCATCCATACACATTCAGTCAATGTCGAGCACTGGTGCAGGGAGATGAGACCGTAGAACCTCGAAGACAAGAATCACCCAGTCAACCAGAAAAGAAAGTTGGACGGAGGGGGGCATTGAACAGAAGTGCACCATCACACTGTACAGAAAAGGCAAGGGTGGGGGAATTATTTCTGTAACACGCACTGACCTCCTTAAAATGGCATATCCACCTGGACAGATAGAAAATATAAATTAGGTACATTCTCTAGATTTAGACCAATAAATACGCGTTTGAGAGCTCAAGTTGCAGGATGTACAGAGGCCCATGCATCCACAGTATACACAGATACCAATAAATATTGGTTATAGTCACAACAGTCACAATTTCTTTAAACAAGCAGAGGGTACAGCAGGCATTCATAAACCAGCTCAGGAAGGGCGTTCGGAACAGGTGTCTTGTCAGATTTTTTTGTAAAAAGACAGCTGCCTTGGTTTGAGAAAGAGAAGAGAAGAGTTAATGTTATGGGGTGGCGGGGTGGGGTCTGCAGAAGCACCTGTGAGCTTGTCTCCAGGATTCAACCTGGCTCACAATAGAGAGAGGGAGAGTGGGAGATGGCAAGGAAAGAAACTGAGGGACTGAAATCGAGAGTCACCCTGTGAAAAATGTGAAAGACAAATCAGTGAGAAGCACATGAAAAACTGTAACCCCTCACCTCAGTCAGTCAGAGAGAGAGGAGGGAAGAGATGGAGGGAGAACGTGTGAAGGAGAAAATGTGGCGGCAATGTGTGACTGTGCGAGTGAAAAAAAGAACGAAAGAAAGATCCAAGACAGGTCCTATAGCTTTGACAACATGGCTCCCCGTTGCTAAGCAACGGCCTCGGAGGGCAGAGGGAGCGCCTCTTTGAGCAAACTTCCCCCGATCCCGACTCCGGCCTTCTGGCCCTCGGTGAGGAGGCCTTCCCCGACGTTAGTTTGCGAATGCTGGCAAAGCGGGAGTAAGCAATTCATCACCATGACTGTCGGCGCAGCGCACAAGGCAGTCAGAGGGCAAAGTTGGAACTTTTTTTTTCCTGACACACGCACACACACACAAGAGTCGACTCATCCCTCACAAGCCACGAGCAGCAGGCGAAATTGGGAAACAGGAGAACAGTCCTTGGCAACGTAAATCCAGACGTAAAGAACAACTTTTGTCTCGTGGGCAACACAAGTCCTCTTTTGCAGGCCGGTACTTCAATCACAATCATCATTCCCACATTATTTTAAATGTCTGAACATCAGATACGACGTGTCATAACTTTTTCAGTAGGCGTAAAAGAAAAAAAAATCTGCAATTCAACATTTAAAAGAGAACAAAAAAAATCAGCCAAGAGACATTCATCAAAAGACTAATTTTTCTATGTTGCCGACTATTTCACACGCATCATATCCTCGTACTGTACAGTAACAGCTCGTTCAAATTCCCCTCATTAAATATTCAGTGCTTCAAAAAACACATTTCGCCTCATATGTTTCAGAGCAAAGCCCATTGCATGTCCATTAATTGTGAATCTGTGTGGACGGGTCACTAATAAGCAGCATATGGTTAGTATTGCAGTACGTGTCCTCTTTAGGAAGGGATACATTTAATTTCTGCACTTTTGAGGGGTTTTTTTTTGTGCAGAACACCTGTCTGCACTGGTTGGAATGAAAAGCCTTCTGGTCATGTGATGATCTTGATTTGAAGCAGACGCTGAGGACGCATTTACCTCAGAGTGTTGGACGACGTGGCTGAGGATGTGTCTCAAAACAGATGATGAATTGAGAGATTTGTTGTTTGATTCCCCCTAAACTTTCGAGTTTAACAGCACTTACGTTGCTATTGGAGGTGAATGAATATCTGCAGTTTAGTGGAAAAATAAGGGTTTTACCACTCCGAAGCTATAACTTATATTTAAGATTGTATTTTAACTGTAATTTGCACCAAATTATATATTTCTTTACCGGGACAGGAAAGAAACGAAGACACGATTGAGAAGTTTGAAGTTCAAATAAAGTGTGAATAATAACTCTGGCATGAGATGCATCCTAATTGTGAGGATACCGTATAAATGAGAATGAAAGAATCTCATGATGCCTGAATGTTGGCACCATGGTTTTGACCCGGGAGCAATCTTTCCTTTTTTTTCTTTTTCTCATTTCCGACACAGAGCCCCGACTATCCAGTGTCTGCTCAATCACTTCTGCCTGATGAAGACGGAAAAGTATTAAATTGTTATCAGACAAAAGGGGGGAAAGTCTATATGCAGATTTGATAAGGCGTTGGGTGCACAGGGGGCAATAAAACGACTTGAGTAATCTGAAGGAGAGATAGCTTATCAGTGTTGGACTCAGAGGTTTTCTTCAGGCAGACTGGTCAGCTGTGGAGTTTTCTTCTTGTGTGTGTGTGTGTGTGTGTTTTCTGTGTATCTGACCACATCACACCACGGGCTGTAATGTTCCCTGACCGCGGCAAAAGAGTGTGACACATCGAATCAAGCCACTGAGAATAAAATGGGTCAGCCGTTGCTGTTGCACGCTGTGACCTGTATGAACAGAAACAACCAGCGACTTCTCATATCACAGAGTTTGCACCGGAGGACAGTGTCGCCCTGTCGGATTATGACCGCGTGATGATTTATGACACGTCGCTGATGCGAAGGTCAAACATAAAGCTTTCTTCCACGACAAAGAGTGTGTTGACAAAGAGAGAGCAAATTTGGTAAATAGTTCATATACGGGGGAGATCTGAGAAGCCGAATGGCCCCGAGGCCTCAGTCTGCTAAATACACTTGGGGTATGTCCGCAAAACCGCAGACGGCAAAAACAAATGATAATAATAATAAATACCGTAACACTCATCGAAAAACACATGTTCCAGTTCCTTGGTTTTTACAAAATAAAATACATACAGTACTTGTTTATTTTTCTTGAGACAAACACATGTGGTTTCATAATATTTTCACATGTTCGTTTTTCAGTAGTCGTTACATAGATAGTATTTCAGCACAGCTTAAGAGTTTGAGACCACACAAGGGCGACAGAGATGCATTACAACCAAAAAAAAAAATCAATCTTTTGGCTTGCAGGTCACTGCCGTTCCTTCGCCTGCACTGACAGATACCAAACATCGCTTCAAACTAGATTTGCAAATACTTTCTGAGAGTTAACACAATGAGAAGTTAAGGTTTTGTGCAGCTGATGAATTACCTCACTGTTCTTTTGTCACGATGGGGCAAAAAATGATATCCTGATATATGATATACAGTAATACTCACACATTTTGCCTCTCTTTACTGACATACTCCTCTGAAGTGTAGCTGCACTCAGGACACTAATGATGCCTTCAAGGAGACGTCTGGTGATATTCTATATTTTCCGTACTGTCAACAGAAGACAAATAAAAACAACACTGAATTGTGGAGAAAACCCGGATCTGTCTCCTCGGCGCCATGAAGCTCCATCGTAAAGCAATTGTAAAGAGACCAACTTGCAACGCAGTAAGTAAATCCTATGTTACAGTACACAGTCCTAGAAGTGTGTGTATTAGACAACCACTACGTGCTGGAAGCGAGGCTGCAGTGTTACAGATGGATGAGATGATGGAGGCAAAAGATGTCAAAATGCTACTCTGAGCTGAGGCTAACTGCATAGTCGGGTGAAAAGCTTCGGTGGGTTTCTCAAGCATCACCTTTCACATTAAAAAACAGTCATTTGACCTGTTGTTATTTAAAAATTAGGGCCGATTTTAGAGATCTCAAATAGAAATCAACGGGCTTAGAAAGGGGAGTCAGAAAGTACTGAGAGACAGATTAAGACTTTGTCTTTCGTGGGATTTTCTGACACCAGTCTTGACATTGAACTCCCTCACCGAAGGTGAAACACACTACGCCACCACCGACCACTGTTAATATGCTGCGAACTTCCTTCTTACTGCCTGTACAAATCTGCATGTCCCTCTCACGTCATGTTAAAGAGACATCACAAAGCAAGTCACATCCTGATGGCATTGGCTTCCAGCAGCAGTGACCCACTGTACTGCGATATTAAACTCCCAAGTAGCACAGAATTTACCCGCTCCTTGTTCATTATCCACACTTAAGGCTCAGTACAGAAACATTGTGTACCGACACGTCACGCAGAAGCCGGTCTATTTCACGGCTGCGCTCTCAGACGACAGAGAAAGCACGGCGTACAGTGAGCGTGAAGTGTCACTGCTCTGGTCGCCCATAAAGGACTCGCGAAAAAACTGATGCACAGGCCGCTGCCGCTGCATAAAGGCAAACCATAGTGCGTCTTAACCTTCTGACCCCGGGCTGGAAGATTGAAGTATTTCTGCTGCAGACTACAGCCTGAATATATTGCATACATGAAGCAGAAGGTGAACCCCTCTGAAATCCCAACAGCCAAACCATTGATTTTTTTTTTCTCTCACACATACAGAGGGAGGCGCACAGAGCAGGCGGAGACGGATTTTGTCCTTTACGAAAACATTCACTTGGTAAAACTAGCAAGTAATTGAGCTTATAGCGACGATAAAGCGGCACAGTTTAAAACAGAGAGGATTGCCGTTCTTCTCCGGCAGTCCTCGCTCGGACCCACAGTGTGAGGCTGTTGACTTCCAGACCCGGTCGTGTAGCGGAGGAGCAGGAGAGTCGTGAGAAATGCGACCCCCTCGTGGTTGGAGCAGAACACAGAAGAATTTGTTCCACTCCCGAAGCCTTGGACTGTAGGACTGTATCTCGTCCGTCTGCTGCCGGGAATCAGTTTGACTTGCAAGTGCGTCTCGCCCGGAAGGGCTGGAAACAGGTAAAAGATTTCCTCATAAATAAAGGTTTGATTATTAATCCCACTGCTTTTTTCCTCCACTGCAGAAGGCAGAGTGACAGGAAACCATAACTCTCTGTTGTGTAACCTCTAGGTCTGTAACAGTATCAATACAGACTTGACAGTAAAAAAAAAAGAAAGAAAAACAATATCAAGGCCCGTCCAGCGCCACCTCCGGTTTTGAAGGGTTACGTAGGCTGTCAGTCGTCTTAACAGGATTTGCGCATCAGCCAGACGCTAACAGTAGAGGGACATCCGACTGCGCCGCATGGCCTCGCTGATCAGATAGGCCGGGCTGATCTCTGGCTCTTCTGTCATCACCGCAATGTTCTGCCACTCTCCACACTGGTTGGATTTCTTGATGGTATCCACCACGCAAAGAGCATAGAGGCAGTCCTCAAAGGTGGCGGCCATCGTCAGGGGCCTCCCGTCCCACGTCCGCCGGTCGTCTTGGTCCTCAAAGGCCTGCCGCACGGCCTGGATCATGCGGATGGTCCCGGTGAGATACGGGGATGGAATGTCGCTGAAGGCCTTCTCCGGCAGAGACGCCTTCTCGAGAGGCGTGGTGTCCTTGAGCAGGAGCTCAGGACCACCACCGCTTCCTGCGCCGCCGCCGTTCTTCTGGCCGTACAGGTCCGTCCCTGTGACCGTCAACCGCCCGACAGTCCCCACGACGATGACCTCCTGACGGAAATCTCCGGGCACGTTGAAGTTGAGCGTGACGGTGCAGCAGGCGCCTCCCTCCAGCACCATCTGGAACGTGCAGAAGTCGTCGCTGGTGATCTGGCGGATGCCCCGGATGTGGTCCGTCTGTTTGACGAAGGTCTTGAGGAAGCCGTGGACTTTGGCTGCACGCTGGCCCGTCAGAAACGTGAGCAGGTCGATGATGTAGCTGCCCACCGAGTGCAGGCCGCCACCTCCCATCAGGTCATCGCAGCTCCAGTTGTATTTCTTCCCCAGGAGACTACCACTGTGGACCTTTAGGGCAGAGAGGAGACATGGGTGACAGAGTCAGCTACCATATTAGGTCGTTTTTCCTTTAGATGTGACCAGGGCAAAAAAATCATCATATAAAATCTCCAATCTAAAAAATGAGTACTGATCCTTCTCGTCTCACCTGGGCCTCACAGACCAGCAGCTCCCCAATGTAGCCTTCTTCTAAGAGCTCCTTCATTCGAACGAAGGCCGGCAGGAAGCGCAGCACATTTCCCATAATGCTCAACAACTTGGGGTAGTACTGGGCCGCTGACATCATCCGGAAGGCGTCTAGAGGCGTGGCGGTCCTGTCGCAGATCACGTTCTTTCCAATACCTTGGAAGAGACAGAAGAGACAGTTGGGAATGAGCCACGAGAGATCTTTTGCCAATTTGCAGTACAGTTGCATCGTTTTGACAGCACTTCCCCTCGACACTGGCGACGTTGAGATGAAGAGCAAAAGCTGGGAATCTGAGAGGGATAAAGAGAGAGAAGAGTAATGTGGTCGGACCCTCAGCAACGCACGGAGACACAATATCCTCTGCAGCTCCAAAACATCCCCCGAAGAAACAATGCAGCGCTGCAAGATGTGGCAACTCCCAAACATAGCTGAGTCAACAATTCCTAAACTTTCTTATCTCCCCTGAGTCATGACAGCTTTATGACAAAAGGGATTCACAACATATGTCCACTGTATTAAGCCTCGTCCTCAGGCTAACGGGGAAGATTTTCCTTTCAAAACCTCAGGAGTAATATAGCGGTTTTGACAAAACCTGAATCCCCTGAATGCAATTTGGACGGGCTTTAATGTTGGCAGGCGTGCAAGAAGTTGCAGTCATCACTGTGTGCTGTAAGGGACTGCACAGCTCGGAGAGATTTAGACGGGCTCCGCCGGTATTACCGGAGGCCCGATGAAACGCTGACGATAAAAGGACGAGCACAGAAGGCGCAGCAGAGCTGAGGAAAGGGAGGAGAGGAAAAAGCCCGGTAGGAAACCTAATTAAAATCTCTTCTAGCACATCAAAAGGAGAACTGGTGCGGGCCACACCAAAACACAACGGAGAGAAGAGGTTGGACGGTAGGAACAGTCTCGTCTGTCTTTTCAACGGGACACTCGGCTGGATGGAGACAGACGGGAGCCGGCGAGTGGAATGCCAAACAGATCATTGACTGGATTCAAACCTGACCTTCAATTGTTACAGGAACATGTTCTGTTCTGTAGGAGTAGCCGGTTGTTCCCATTACCGATAAATCTGTTGATGATTAGTCATTCTTGCTCTAGGTTGTCAGGGTACGAAGAGAATATACATCCGATCGCAGTCTCCCAGAGCTTAAGTTGACCTCTTTACATTCAAATGACCACGACATGACACTGAAAGACGCAGCAAATCCACACAGTTCAGGGGGCGACACCAACAAATGATTTCCCCCCCCCCAGCTCTCTCTCAATACAACGATCACAAGGCATAAGTCCACTGAAAGAGTTACTATTAATATTCATCCTGTCTGTACCGGCCCTGACAGGCAACTCCTTTTGTAGTGAAAATACACTGTAGAAAACAAGGGACATGAGTTGGCACCAGTGACCAACAGATTTTTTTCTGAAAACAACGTTTATATGAGAGTGAGGCTTCATCCTGAAAACAAAAAAAGAAAGTTAGCTGACTGGACACCCCAGCTGAGGGGAGCTACAATTTCTATAGGATTTATTTTATTCATGTAACTTATAGACGTTCTTATTCTTATGCACTGTTCTGCCACCGCTGGTCACATATTGCCTCAGTGTGGGGGGGGGGGGGGCTGGGGGCCCCAGAGTGTCCAGGCTTCTCTCCCCAGTCCCACTTGAGGGGCTGTGGGTGGCGGCGGGGGCTGTTTTGGAAGTGAAACTTACCAATGCTAATCTGCCTTCAGCTACAATCGGCCAGGGCCAGGAAATTAATCCCTCTGACCCAGTTCTGAGTTGTGCTGTGGGAGCCCCCACCCGCCAACCCAGCCACTGGGGACACACAAAGCCCAGGCAACAACGGTGCAGCCCCCCCCCCCCCCCCCCCCCCCCATCCCTTTCTTCTTGGCAGAAGAAGACACACACGCAAGCAGACACTGGGAAGACGCACAGCCCTGTGGGTGAGGCCCTTGTGGGTAAATGCTAAATGCCCTCACATTGACATGGCTCGCTACAGTCCCCAAAGGAAGACTTCCCACTCCCACAGCTATTAAGGCTCTTTGGGAAGTTGCCGGATCGGAATCATTTTTTTTCGCTATTATGAACACAAAAGCCAGAGATAACCGAGCCCTTTTCCGGAGACAAAAGCAGCTCCTCTTCCGGTCAACAGTTGCCTTTTTCGCTCCTCTTGTGCAAAGCTCTGAGAGGTCGCGGCTGGCTTACACGGGTCAGCCTTGTTGAGTCATCAGAGCTGCTCGTCCACAGCCCCGCCCCAGAGAGGGAGAGGATGCACTGTGTGCGCCTGTGTGTCGAGCAGATTATGGCTGTACCTGGGCACAAGGTGAAAAACGAGAACAGCGACCGCAGTAAACCATCAGGCGAGAGACAAATGACCCGAGGGAGGCGAAGTCGAGAATGCGACGGCGAGCAAACACTTCATGTGGAAGATACTTCCCCACAGAGAGACAGTGATAGCGTCTAAACAACACACGATGGCTTCAATCATAAAAAAAAAGATGATGTTATTTAGAGCGGCGTTAACAAATGTAGCCGTACTGTAAAGGGCCCGACTCCAGGGGTTCGGCCCCGGGATGGAAGAGGAGCTCGGCCCACAGGTGAAGCTGCCGGCCCGCTGGGAGAGCAGTAATGGAGCAGATCAAAGAAACTCCAGCACTGCAGCTCAGTCCCTCAACATGAATAATTCATGCGCAGGACAAATCTAACCGAGAGACTTTAAAGGAGAGAGCGGGAGAGAGAGAGATCCTGCAGAGGAAGAGGAGAGGACAACGGTATTCTATAGACACAAAGTAGCTAATCTATATGGCAGGTTGCACTGAAGTCCAGAGGACGATGAACGATGTCCTGCTACGTTCCTCATATGTGACCGGCAAACCACGGACAATCACCCCCGGAGTTAAGGTCTGAGGACAGACTAGAAATGTGTTGCCACAATCAGAGAGGCCTTTATTTTGTGAGATCCAGAAGGAGACACATCTTTTTCTTTTTTCTATTTTTTTTCATTTAGCATTGAATCACTGAATGAATTGAAAAATGAATCTATCCTATTTTCGTAGCAGTGATACAGTATCCAATGCATCTTAACCAGCTAGCCCAGGCCTGTCACGGCTCGTAATACTACTTTGTGCCTCAGGAGGCGATAGCGAGTCACTGTAGCGTCTCTGTCTCTCACACACACTCTCTCTCACACACACTCTCTCACACTCTCTCTCACACACACACACACACACACACACACACACACACACACACACACACACACACACACACACACACACACACACACACACACACACACACACACACACACACTTTAGGGTCCTTACATGTCTATATCTAACATTTTACGATGTCACTGCAGCAGGAAGAACAGGTTACACTTCTTTTTGGAAAAAACACACACAGCGACAGAGAACAGAGCGGGGAGGAGGACGCATGCCGAGACGGACTGAAGGCCAAAAGAAAGAGAGAGAGAGAGAGAGAGAGAGAGAGAGAGGGCCAGCTCTCTCCAGCCTCAGCGCTCCTCTCGGCTCGCTGCCACCCTCATCGTCTGCGCCTCTCTGCGTGGTTCCAGTGTATCCTACTGAACACCGACCTTACACAGCAACAAACACAGATCAGGCTTTATGTGTGTGTGTGTGTGTGTGTGTGTGTGTGTGTGTGTGTGTGTGTCAGAGCGAACACCATCGGTGCATGACATTTTCAACGTTCACACCTCCAGGGATCTTTGGGCAGGAGTGGAGTAGTAATGCTGAGGGAGGTTAGGCTGGAAGTGGCGAGCGTGGGTGTAAGCAAGGGCAGGGAGATTTGTACTTGACAGCAAAGCGAAGTCAGGTATTGTCTAATTACACTTTGCTCATTGATGGACTTTTGTTTACGGCAGGATGGAAACTGATTACGCGTGTTCATACGAGTCCACATGTTTCCTTGCTGAGACTGTGTAAGAAACTCATCATGAACGTGGCCCAGTGGCAACAGCTGGAAGTCGCCGCAAAAGGGGAAAACCAGGTGGATTAAGGAGGATGCTGAACGCCTCGGTGTGACGGCTCAGACAATGGGCCCTCGGCATGAGGACGCCAGAAATAGAAGAGGCAGGGAAACCAGTCGGGGAGTGACAGCCATCTGCCACGCTGTGCCGTGCATGTGCTCCTGCGGGGCGAGGGTCAGGGGGAGGAGTTCCTCCAGATTCTTACACACCGATGAAACATACCAAACATTTCATCCATACATGCATTGGTCTCATTTTTGTGTCATGATCATTTATTTTATTTTTTTTAAACTTTTGCTCATGGACTCGAGGATGAAGTGAATATGTTTTTTTAGGTCAAAGGGCAAAATGCCAGTCCCCTAATATATCACATGACCCGGAGAATTCAAACACCAGTCGTGACAGAATTGAGGACACGTTTTTCTGGCCAACATTCACTGCCGTAGCTCGGGAACAAAAGAAGAGATTGTGACAATAATTCATGCAACTTGACCGGTTGGCAGCGGCGTGTGCAAACACGAGGCAGTTATTCCGTATTCCCCTGATTTACATGTGTTTTGCTTCTGATTTGCTTGTGCTGCCGCACGTCACTGCGACACGGCAGACGCGTTCACGTTTGTATCAAGTCTGTACATACATTTCCATGCAGGTTCCACAGTATTATGGGCATCCCGCTACATGCAGGCGAAGAGCAAAACAAAATCCGTCTGCCTGCTTTGGAAACAGTTTTGAATGTGTGTGTGCACGCGTGTGCGCGCGCGCTTGTGTGTGCGTGCGTGCGTGTGTGTGTGTGCACATGATTACACAAGTGCATAACACTGTGTGCAGCAGGCAGCGTTGTGACCAAACAAAGGGAAGTGAGTGGGCACTGAAAGATCACAAAGGAACCCTCCATCAGTGAAGCTCTGGTAAAGTAATTAACTTTGTCCGTGAAGACTGTGGAGGTGGGAAAGCTCTGAAAAAAACATAAAAGATACACACAAACACACTAGCTATGTTTGCACTGCAGCGACGAGGCCGCTCAGAGAGATGGGTCCGGCTCATCCTTCTTTTAAATCCCAAATTAAATTTAGCTTAAAGCAATTACAAAGCAGAGGGGGAAAGGTGGAAGAGGAGACTGACAAGGAGGATACGCTTTCTCATCAGTGCGTACCTCTCGTACTAGACGTAAATCAGGAGAATAACAGGCTTCCCGCTGACTTGTGTGTGTCACCCAGTCTGAAATTATAGCCGCCGCGATATCGGTGATGGACGGGAGCGGTGATGTTCCTCCTGCAGCTGAAGCAGAGCACAGAGGCATAACCAGCTGCTGCTGTTAGACTGGAGTTATGAAGAGGACAGTGAGTCCGGTCAGACCCGTAATCGAAAGACAAGCCGGTGACAGTGCGGAGGCCGCGAGCTGGGAGAATCAATAATTTACTATGGTCTTTTTTTAGATGAACTAAGCCGCCGACTGTTCAGCTGTCACTGGGAGTCTGTACTGTGGGGTCACAATGGAAATGGAAAGTCAATCAGAACTATCGGAGGAAATTGATTACGACTGACATAATCAACAGGTGAGGCGGGCTAAGCCGTCAAATGACTGGGCTGCGATGGCTTCATGTGACAACAGCTGGTTGATATCATTAATGTCGGGGCAAGTCACGGGTAGAGGCGGCCCATTAGGGAAACGTTGCAGGATTTCACAGCTGTTATGAAAAGAAATATGCGGACAACGTCGCCTCGATTGGTCAGAGTTTCCACAGATTTCCCTCCGACACGAACCCCGAGAATAACTTGTGACGGGGACGGTTGTAATCGTGCTTGGTAGAATCTTATGTTGTAATATATTGCAAACCCGCAATTGAAATAATAATAACACAATATTATAATAACACAATATTGGTCAGAACAATCACCGTTTTATGTAATTTACATAAGCCTTTTAAAGCTCTACCTGAGCACCACATTGACTCACATTGACTGTTTGACGTCATGAACTCTGGAAAATTGGGTCGGGGGCATTTTCCCGGAGTTTGCTCTTCCACACATGACGACAGCGGCGGGACATTCTGTGGCTTCTGGGAAGAGGCCGGACATATTTCTGCTGCAGAAATCAGAGTTCTGTTCACAGTTATCATCACGCCCACTGAATTTTCTGGGGATTTTTCCTCCTGGGCTCACTAGGACATTTTCCGGGAATATTCTACTTGTGGGGGGCTGGCAGGAAAAGTTCCAGAAAAACATCCAGAGAGACATTTGCGGACACTTGTGCTCTCACGCAAAGCCCCTCGTTGGGAAAATGTCTAGACTTCAGTGCGCGTCTGAAGGCGGCCATAGGGAGAGTTTTGTATTGGATCGTTGATGCTACTGTAAATCCTGTTCAGATATACTGTGGCATTAATGACCCCATGCAGTCTTCAGAGTCTGGCACAGGAAGCGACCAGCTGGATTACATCTAACACACTGATAAGAATGATAAATCAACAGCAGGGTGTGTATTGTCCGTATCGGAGCTCGGTGCTGGTCCATTAGTGCGCGGCAGAAGTATGAATGATGACCAGCATTAGTCCCACTCAGCCGCCCCCCCTTCAGCTAATGCCCTCGAGTTGCGAGGAATCCAGCATTCCTAAATGTGTTTGAGTGCTGCCATTAACCCCTGCACCAGAGCGGCTCGCCGGCCGGCTGCTATCGATGAGCGGTAACCAGAGGAGTGGCTTCTGGCCACCGGGTTCCTAATGCGCGCACTAAAAGCACACGTTGATGGCGGGACATGCACTCATCAGGCTGTTACAGTCAGAAGATGAATCGACGACTTTGTCTCAAAACACACTGTGTTGTCCCAAACACAAGGGCCAGAGAGGAGTAACGTTTAGTGCACACGGCTCCTGTTACAAAGGTCAAAATAAAAAATAAAAACTCCTCATCAACACTGTCAAATGTAATTCTTTAGTGTTTGGGAGACACATGCTTTGTGTAGTTAGATCCAAGTAAGGTGTGTTGATAGAGAGACCACCCGTTTTGCTTTTTGGTGCAATAACTAACATGCTGCTGCGGCTGTTCTTTAAACACACCTCATAGAGGCAAATGTGCAAATGTGTGTGTGTGTGTGTGTGTGTCTGTGTGTGATGAGGCCTCCACCTGCACCCCCTGTGGTCCTCCAGGGGCCAATTAACTGCTGGGTTGAACCACTACCCCTCCTTTCTAATCACACTCTCTCTCTCTCTCTCTCTCTCTCTCTCTCTCTCTCTCTCTCTCTCTCTCTCTCTCTCTCTCTCTCTCTCTCTCTCTCTCTCTCTCTCTCTCTCTCTCTCTCTCTCTCTCTCTCTTCTCTCTCTCTCTCTCTCTCTCTCTCTCTCTCGCACGCACGCACGCACACACACACGCGCACACGCGCACACACACACACACACAGCATCCTAATCAGCCCACTTCCCCCTCACAGCCCGTACACGGCCACAAACACGACCGGAGACAAATGAAACATGGCTGCCGATGGCAGAGCTGTGTGCCTCCTCACAAAGACTCATCGTCAGACGCCGTTCGTGTGCTGATCTGCATGTCACTGTCAGAATAGCCTCCGATGCCTTTGTCGGGTATTTTTTTTGGTCTTTGTTCCTGTAATTATCGAATGAAAGTGATTCAGAGAGCAGCTCAGCTCGTTTACATGCAAATGAAAGGTTCACTCTCCATGTGTCTCCATGGGCATTAACTACAGTAGCACGGGAGGATGAAGGTCAAGCTGCATTAGAGGGGGCAGAAAATGAATAAAGGCATGGAGTGAGCAATTCAATAATAGATAAAGGTGAGTTAAGTCACGGTAATTAAAATTATTTTAATCGATCAATCGATCAGTTGTTTTGTTTATGAAAATGAAAAATGTCAATCGTGTTTCTTCGAGGTGCAAAGAAACCAGACACATATTCACATTTCAGAAGCTGAAATCAGAGAATTTTGCCTTTTTTTTTCTTTGGTAAAAAATTACTTAAACTGATTAATCAACTGTCAAAATAGCTGCCATTATTTTAGTGGTCAGTTACTAATTGATCAACAGGTTGAATGTTTCAGTTTGTTCAAAGAACAGTTTACAGCTGCACAGGTGTGAAGTCTCACGTCTATGAGAGAAGGACTTGCCACTTACAGCAACAATAATGACCTCCTTTCTTCTTTAGTGAATCAGTTGACTGTTAATATGTATCATGCAGGCCCACACGGTGTATTGTATTTTTACCCTAAACTTGTCATTAGTGCACACAGAATCACACTGAAAATCCATGTCCACTACTAAAACTATCCCACCTGCACCTTCATATTCCATTACCACCATAATTTGCTCTATGGATCTGAAGTAAAAAAAAAAAAAGAAGGAATAACTGTTATGATACCGTCGTATTTGATCTCATTTGGGGAAAGTCTGGCGCGGTGGTGAGGTGAGCTCGATCCTTCTTTTCTGGCAGCTGCTGTCGGGGCCATGAAGGGCATCTTTGTGTCAGACGAGGCTGGTAAAGGAGGCTCCGAATGTTAATGGGCTACAGAGAGCCAACAGTTACTGGTCAGTCGGAACGAACGCACTCTTTCCACACACACACACACACACACACACACACACACACACACACACACACACACACACACACACACACACACACACACACACACACACACACACACACACACACACACACACACACACACACACACACACACACACACACACACACACACACACACACACACACACCACATGACTCAGTGTGACTCTTATAAGCGTATGACCTCCATATACTGTACTATGTGCAGGGCAGAGTTTGTGTTTTAAATTCAACAGTCGCGAGTTTCATGAGTGGATGCAACAGGAGATTAAGCATATTGAGAACATCCACAAGACCCAACACTGACAGGGGAGGGAAGCCACTTGCATCGCCTGCAGACACACCAATACCATCGGCCATTAACGTCCTGAGGGCGGCCGAGCGACTGCAGGCACAAACTAATGGACGGAGACATAACTGAGGCTCCGCTCTCATCAGCCTCATTGCCAGGGGCCGTTCCCGAGAGGGACGGACAACGGAACTGCTGCACCGGAAGTCATCCGAGAAGCTGAGGGGATTATTTATACATTGTATTCAAGATATTTTGTTGTTTGCCTCGAATGAAGTTAGATACTTTTCATCATTATTGAATATTTGGACAAAATGTAAGGGCATTTTTTTTATTATCCTTTAATCTTGACAGGCAGGCTAATGAGAAATAACTTAATATTTACTAATAGAAGATAAAATAACTTTTTGCAAACTATTTTAATTCAGGAAGCAAAGACCTCGGTCCGTTTACAAAAACCCACAATTTCACACACATCATCATGACAAGAATATCACATAAAATGTCAAATGTATCCTTTGGGGTCGGTGATATCATACCGAAGGGGAAACGGTGTTTCCTGCCTCTATAAACAGTGTTTGCTGAAAACACCGCCCCCAACGCCATGCGGCTGCTGAGACATGACGCACAACAGTCGGAGCGGCCGGCCGGTCTGATGCCCTCGGTCGCTAACATGAGACCGTCATCAACAACGGTGTCTCATAAATCCCCTGAGATGACCTCCACCGACTATTGACACGTCCCTGCCGCTTGAGACGGGTTGGAATACTGACTTTCATACCAGTTTTTCTGCCACAACTGGCTTTCTTTGCCGGCTGTTTCCTGGCCGCTCTGCAGGATGTGGCCTCACTTTGTCTCGGCAACACGGCACCGATACAATGACTCATTCATACGCGGCTCTTCTGGGGTGTTAAGATAAACAAGTTGAAAAAAATGCAAAGCACCTCTGCAATGAAATTGCAACCTCTGCAACCAAATGCACCAGAAAAAACCCCAACATAACTGTACACCCTGGGTAGACAACACTCACTCAGTGTCGGGGTTTTTCTGTACAGAGAACCGTGACGTTACACAGTAGAAATAATAATGAATATAATAAACGAGTCTGCTCAGAGATCCCCAAGCGTACACACGACATCCACTGTGGCCTGTGTGGACACGACAAACAGATACAATGAACCTTATCTTCTGCTGTACGCAAAATGTTCCCATTTTTTTCCACGGTGATCTGATCTCGCCTCTCATTATCATGCTGTGACTGTGAGGACAGAACTTCCCCCCCCGGCCAGGATTACCGACAAGCTGGCTGTCTTGCTAACCCACGGGTTATGATAAATGGTTCAATATTTAACCCGGGAAATATGACTATTTCTGCAAGCGCGAGCGGAAGATTGACATCGCACCTCACGATGTCTGTGCGTGTTAAGCACGGAGCTGGAGTCACAACGTGGTTAGTCGCAGGGGGGAAACAGTCAGACAGCTAATCTGACCAAAGCCGACCAACGGACACATTGACAGTTGTACTTATTCCGAAATAATAATCGCGTAGATATAAATGACAATTTTAGCAGCTGTTGCTGGGACTACTTCAGTCAGCACATGTTTTTTTTAACAGATCTCCGTCCAGGGGACAATGTCAAGGGACAAGACTTCAAGAAGATGTGCGCAGCTTCTGCGCCTGGCTGTCGCCTGCCAATAGAAACGTTGCTGCACAAATATTCCCCGTTTTTTTCCTTTTGTTTCGGATCACATCCCTGTGGCCTGTTGAGTCGGTCGAGGACTGCAGGCGTACAGAACAAGCTGGATGTTCTTTCTAGAGACTTTACGTTATCATCGGTGTCTCTTGCACGTGAAGCCCAGGGAGAAAGGAGAGGGCGAAACATTGCACGCCGAGGATCCTCACTGTCCCACGCTGACACGTCGCACATCACGCACAACAGGAAACGAGAGGCGCTTCACTGCGGTACACCAAGATCTCACTTCCTGTTGCCGCTATTTGACTGTAAAAGCTGCGTATGAGGCTTTACCGTGCTGCATTTCCATCTTTATGCATCTCATCCTCGAAGCACGAGCCTGAAACACGTGCTGTGGTACGTCCCAGAGGACGGAGGCCACTGGATCAGAGGCGCTGGCCGACGGCGGCGCCGCCTCTGGGCTCTAATATCTGCAGCTGCCTCTTGTCCCCGGTCCCCGATGAGCAATTGAGAAACACAGGCGGGCCTATTCCTGAGCACTGGGCACATAAAGGAACTCTGAGCAAACGCTATAATGGAACAGCGTCGCCGTGGGAATACACGGAATAGGCTGCATGGGGCCGGCGAATAAAGAGACAGAGTTCACGGCAACAGAGCAGCAGTCGGCGACGCGTTGTCGAGAGCGAGCCAATGTGCGTCCGCCGGACCTCCTTAATACGTTTGTGCAAGATGAAAATACTTCACGAGGGATTTCCCAATACCAAGGTGCCTTTGTTTTGGCATGCCACACACACACACACACACACACACACACACACACACACACACACACACACACACACACACACACACACACACACACACACACACACACACACACACACACACACACACACACACACACACACACACACACACACACCACGCAGGGAGACAAACAGTAAATGGGAGTGTTTTCAGAAGTCTCATCAGTGAGGTATTTTAGGGTGGAAAAGCAATAAGTGTACAAGTTAATGTTATAACACGTCGTCACATGTTGCGATCGCAACAGTGATGAAACACAGGGCTGATCAGAATATGGACTACTGTGACTGCAACCAAACATTTGACTACAAAGGTTAGCTTGAATTCATTGTCAGTCATAAATCCTCCATAGAACACCGTTTACATACCGTAGCGCCGGCTCAGGAGGAACCATCCCGTAGTCGCGCTGCTATAGGCCGAAGCTGCCGGGTGAACTCCCATGATGCCCTGCGCTCTCTCTCGTTCCATCTCCATGTATCAAGTAAGCCTGAATTTTGCTCTCATTTAAAATCACAGTCTCCAGTCAAATAATGCAGAGTGATTCCTCATTGAAATCCGTCCTTTACATTTAATCGGAGATAATTCCATATCAAAAGTTTGGCCTTTTCGCTCTCGCCCCCTGGATTTAATAACACAATGCGTTTCCTCTTCCGAAGCCTTCCCCCTCACACAGCAGTTCCTCACAGCTCCGAGCAGAAGAAAGCCAGGACTTAAAGGGGGGGGGGTGGACGAGGAGGACTTCTACTTCCCCCCGTTCTCCTCAGGAATGCTCACTTGTCAGCGCAGCGTGGCGGCGGGCTGAGGGAGCTCCTCCCCGTCGCCGCCATTCATCGCGCACAAAGGCAATTTCACAGGACGACGAGCTTTCCCTCGCTGCCATTCTTCCACGCCGCTCTTCGCCGTCGGCTCCCCTCGCACGCTCATTCACGCACGCGCCCATTAGCATGTCAATGGACGTCCAGGAGAAGGTGAACGTGAACCGGTGAGAAAAACAGGCCGAGGGCGAATGGAAGCCAAACAACAGCAAGTTGCACCAAGGGAAAATTTTGTGTACGTGGCAATTCTAAGTCTAAGTCTAAGTCACAAAGTTGGGTTGTCGATTTATTTAATTGAAGTCCGTTTTGTGAGGCTCTGTGTAAACGGAAAAGTCCACGGGGGGGAACAACCGATTTCAGAATTGGCTTGAGATTGGTAAGAGTTTTTCCAAAATTCAAATGGACTGTTTCCCCCAAGAATCTCGTCATCGATCATTTCTCGCTTCCGTCCTTGCTGCAATGTCTGTGTGGGCGGACGCTACAAATGGTTTCTATCATCCTTTCAGTTCAGATGGTCACAGCGGTAGTTAACCAACCTCGGGGGCTGATGTTGCTCTGCTGTTGCTGTGATGGGAGAATCCCCCACATTATCTACGTCACCTACGGCAAAAAAAAAAAGGGGAAGAGAAGACGACTTGTGCCAAAGTTTGCAGGCAACTGTTTCTAACAAATCAACCCCCAAGAGTCTTGAGATTTCAACTTTAATTTATTTAGTATTCATCGTATTTTTTCAGGCTCAAACGATATCTCGTGTCTAAAAACCGGCGGTGGGAACATGTATTTATGACGACGCCCGCGTGCCCTTTGCAGGCGGGTTATAAATAGCTCTTTGCCTCTGGGTGGCCCTTCGGAGCAGGTGTCTGCTCCGAGCGCTCACCAACCATTTGCTACGGTTCAATACGTGTCAGTAATGACGATAATTATAATAAAATCTGCCGTTTGCTCTCACCGTGATGAGCTCTAGGTGGATGACTTGGTGTGACCTCCCTATCGATGAGGATACACGGTGTCACCTACCACCACGATTCAACATGAATTCTGTTTAGCTTTCCAGGGGCGTTTTGAAAAATGTAAATGAATCGAACTAAACCGAAACTGGGGTTGAAAAATACATGTTTTATTAATTATCGATTCCAGTTCTGTGAGCCCGAGATATGTCCCTCCCTATGAGGACAGGTGACAGGTCATCACGTGGAGGTTTCCATTAGGACGGGGGGGGAAATCGCTGCCTCCCATGACCTAGTTTAAAGTTTCCGCGATGGCGGGCAGAGCCGTCACGACCAGCCCCCCCCCGAGGAGGGCGCGGCCATTAATCAACCTCGCAGCGTTTGACGGCTCAATCCATCTCCCCGGCCTCGTCTAATCAACACTGCCGCTGCTTTCATTTCATGCTCCGTTGTTATCTTTGTTAATGACAAAGTAATGTGCCGGGGACATGAGCCAACAACAAGCCGGCTCTTCTCATTTCGGGAGGCATCAAAAGAAACTAAAAAACATATCATCATATTATCACAAGTTGGTACGGCAACACTGGAAGCAAACACATGCTTCCTCACCTGTTCACCACGTGTGGATGATGACGTGCTGCTCTGTTGATGTGGGGGGGGGGGGGGGGGGGGGGGGGGGTAGATGGGTATGGTCACCCGAACTCATCACCCATCTAACGGACACGAGAGACGGGTCGGCCTAACGTCAGATCCACTTTTACAAAAGGGTCTGAGGAAGCTCTGTCGACTTCGCCGTGAGCGCGAATCAAAATCAGCTCATTATGAGTAATAACGTTGACACGTTCAACGTATCCCGTTTCCTCTCCGGCAGTCATGCGGTGTCAGGCGTCGCTGCAGTTTGCTGCTCGGCTCGACCTTTTCAACTCCCCTGTGATGTGCGTCGAAAAACTGAATCGCTTTCATTTCTCAATCGCACAATCTCGCACGGGGAGTTTACACGAACGTCGCAAAAAGACAAAGATTCCACTTCCACGCCTGTTGCTCATCACATCGCGCCCCCCCCCCCCCCCATCCCACACCACCACTTCCTCCTCCTCCCACCGTCACAACAGAACTGCACAAAGGGACAGAAAGTGCACCTGAAGCTCTCGTGTTACATTCGAGTCAGGCACTCAGATTCCCTCTCAACATCTGCCCCCACCCCCCAATAACACGAAGACTTACCAAAATAAGAGCACAATCTTAAAATGTGATGTTGATAATGAAGTGGCGTGTGAACGAATAGACGGATGTTCCTTTTTTATTTGAAGTTTTTAACCTTTAACCTTTTTAACAAAAGCAATCCGAAGACCTCACCTTCAGAGGGCAAATCTCACTATTAGATCAAATAGTTCAATTAATTAATGTGTAATTTATTAAAAAATTCTAGCCAGTCCCTTGACTCTCATCCACTTACCCCAGCAATGGACCTGAATATCGTTTCTTCAGTTTCCTCCTCGTCTTTACACGGCGACACCTGAGACACTTTTTTACAGACTCCCAAAAACTGGAACAATACTGTCAACCTATAGGATTAGGGGGGGGGGGGAAACTAGGCCACCAGCGGCCTTCTTATTTATCATATTTTCTGTTTCTAGTGTATAATTTCCACAAGCCTTTATTCCTAGAAGAGACCACATCTCTGAAAACCTTTAGGAGCTATACAGGGTCGGACACACGCAGCAGACAGTGTGAATTCCTCAGGCCGCAGTATATATTGGCAATGCAAATGTATTTAAATGGTATTTAAATGGATCTGCGAAAAAGACAAAGACAAAAGGAGCTTCAGCCTGACAGCTTCGAAAACAAAACGTTCGCGGGCTGATGGCCAAGAAATACTTCTGGTTTGGACGGTGTGTTTTTCCGCGCGAGGCCGCCTCTTCTGTCGCCGCCTCCCCACGGGCTGGGAAAGGCCTGAGCGACACCGGACGCCTCGGGGACGCCTCGCAGACGTGAGAGACAAGAAAGGAGTGACAAGGAACAAAGTGAACGACATCCTTAAGGAAGGCGAGAGGCGGCTCGACGAGACCGACTGGTTTTCCCCGTAATGAGACCAAAGTGTGACGCGCCGAGGGAAAACCATCGAGTAAAACCCGACCGACACGTGGAGACACTTGTGGACTCGTACCAGTGGTATTTCTGGGCCTGCACTCACTCCCCCCCCCCGGGGCCGGTTCAGGAACTTTTGAAAGGGTGGGAGGGGCAGAATGGGCCACAAATTTAAAATAAGGGGGGGGGGGGGGGGGGGGGGGGGGGGCTGCGTTTGTAAACCATGTCAACTTTAAACCCTTAGTCCTGGAAACAATTACACATTCATTCATTCATTTATAATAACCTATCAATGGCTGCTATCAGTGCCACAGTCACGGACAGATGATGAGACAACAGGCCCCTTGGACACAAACATATAAAAGGCTCACAGACTGAAACTTTTTTTGTCCTTTAAGTCATTTTACATTTCATTTTAGTTGCTTTTATATCTCCTTGAAGTCTCCTTTATAGAGGTCTTGTGTCTCTTTATGGTCACTTGCATATTCATGAAGTCATTTTGTGTCTCTTTGTCATTGTTCCATTGACTTTGAAACAAGAAACGCTAACACTCACTTCATGCATCGCTCCTGGCAGGGGAGCACTAGGGCTCCAGCAGGGGCCTGTGGCACCCCCCGGCCACCCCTCTGGCCCAGGCCCTGCATCCAACAACATTTCTTTCCGGAAATGCTTGGAACGTAAAAGGCATTTCAAAAAAACACGTGAGACGGATGTGTTTCTCTTTTAAAGTATGAATAGCATTGACTTCATATCAGACAATATATTTTCAGTCAAACTCTGCAGGGAGCTCGGTTTAACGTGAATATGGGCTACAACACAAATAAAGACAGGAAATAGACGAAACCAACGGCTGGAGAGGCCGGACCACGCTTAGCAGCTTAGTTCACGAGGTTATCAGCAGTGAGACAGACACGGGCACGTTACGATCGACTCACTCCCTCCGACAGATGAGGAAGTTTCACACAGGCCGGCGGCTCTTGTCAACGACTGGTCACACTTTCCTGGAGCTGCGCTGCATCACAGTGATGCAAGATACTGAAATGTAGCTGATGTATAATGGGAATAATTATTAATAAAAAAAATATGGTCCGAAAAGCACATTTTCCAAGATATCTCCACGAATAACAGAGCTAGAGAGGAAATCTACCGCTTATATTGATCCGAAAGTTCTTCCCCATCATATGATGATCCCCAGGTTATTCAGGTGATACGTTCGTGGGAGGCTTGTCTCTATCATACAAATCCATAATCACATTTTGGGTGTTTATTCAATCCATCCACTCTCACACGTGGATATATTTATTTTCTTGACCAAACTGCATTTTTTCAGATTGAGCTACTTAGACTCAGGCTGCTTGCAGACGGAAGCCAGTGAACTCCACAAGTGCACCGATCTCAGGGGCACATATTCCGACTTCATTATTTGAGCCAGAGTTCACGTGTCTTTGCAGGCAGCATCTTTGTGTTTGCCGTTTGCCAACAGAAAAAGCAGAGAGAGGACTGGACCCAGAGCCCCGGCTGAGGAAGAGAGCTGGGTGGGAAGGAACGGGCGGCAACTCGCACAATGAAGCGGCAAGGAAATGAGTCGAGGGGAAAGAGAGGAAGAGCGGTCCCCGGCAAAGTCTGCAGCTGCTGCTGCTGCTGCTGCTGCTGGTGCCGCAGGTTGAATCAAGTTCACTGGGACACGGGCGGGCGAATGGGGCCCGGGGTCCGCCGTGCGACCTCCGTGCATTGGCTGCGTTTGGACTTGGCTATCGTTGTTACGCGCACAAATGTGGACGGGACGGAGAGGAGGAACTTAGTTCACCTCACCAGCAGTAAAGGGATTCAGTGTGCAACACGTAAGCGCAGCCTCTGATTTGGCCTGTCGTTCATGTACAGTGCATCAGTTTGATATTGACACTAGAGTAGTCGCGGTATAGACAAACACAGTCTACTGTACTTCTTGCACGTCTCTCTTGTTAGCTCAGGCTGCCACGCCGCGGGATTTATTGAAGCCAGTGAGCAAATAAGCGCAGCGGTGTGAGAATGTACGGCATCGCAGTGGCCTTATCTCCCTCCTCGCTTTCCGATTCAACGCGCCCACTTCCGCCAGGGCAACAGTCAGAGCGGACTCATGGCGTGACCCTTTTAATTCAATCCAACTTGACCTGTGCTTATTTTGTGGATCAAAACGTTTCAAGACATCACGTGCTCCGTGTTATAAAGTCTGGTCACACAACACGGCATGCAGCTACGGACGTTCTGGTTATCAGCCCATAAAGGAATACGTTGGTGTCACAATGAAGGAAAATCTTTTATACCACTTGTGACCCTTCTAACGGTGAACTTAGATCATGATGGAAACTCCACTCACATCTCTTCAATGAGATGACAGTGTAAAAACAATAGGCGCCTCTAATGCAAACGGCTCCTTCAGTTCTGACACTGGGAGACTTTTAGTATTTCTGTGACAGTGTGTTATTTGCATCGCCGCCCGTGATGCACTACAACACCCGGGGTTCAAGGCCAGTTGGGAAGATTTCACGTCATTCGACGTCGCTCTCCTCTCTCTACTCACTCCCCTGACAGATCTTTAAAAACATCTATATTAAAAAATATATATTCGGCAGATATTTCAAATATTCAGTTTTAGTAAAATGAGCAACAGTGGAACCAGCTGTTGCGGGTGCAGTGTGAATCTAATAGCTCTGTTATTCCTGTGCCGACGTGATGAGCTGATTAGACGTGCTGCAGTCAAATGTGCCGAACAGTGATTAATCATTGATAAAGGGGAAAATGCCACACATTCACCGGGTCCAGCTTCTCACACGTGATGATTTGCTGCTGCTTTTCTCCGTGTTGTTATGAGTGTTGTTTGCAGAATTACTCAAAAGGTCACGGACGGATGTGCGCGAACATTTTTCATGAATGACAGGTCTTGGCCCCGGTAACAGGTGGGGGGTTGCTCAGCCTTGGCGGAGGCCTGCGCTCTCTGAAGGCTCGCGTTTATAATCGTAAATTGAATATAATCAGATTTTGGACTGTTGCGCAAACAAGATTAACTATTCTGAAGCGGTTACCTTGAAAAAAAAAGGTTAAAAGTGACCCAAATATTAATCTAGCGCCACTGTACTATCACTTCAAACATTAGCTAAGATCAAATATGTTTCCAGTAATAACCCATTTCCTCCCTGCATGTTTGGCATCTTTGCCAATGCAAACCTGACCAGCTGAGCTCTGTGGGGGGGGGGACTTCGTAGTCCACGCCACCGTTCCCTCACAACAGCTCCCAAACGTGTGATCTCCAAAATAAGCTGCATGGCTCCAGATCGAAACTGGAACAAGCTCTCTTTGTGTGTAAGGCCTCTCCTCCTCCTCCTCCTCTTCCTCCTCCTCCTCCTCGCCTGTCAGTTTCACTGACACAGGTTAAGTGTGGTGCTTCACCAAGGGGCTTTTGTTTCAGGGGAGTCCCCACACTACCCCATTCAACACACATCCAGTATCATCACCATCATCATCATCATCATCATCATCACCAGCAGCAGCAGCACACAGGCTGGACCTGTCCGGAGAAGGTAGTGAGCTGAACGTGACTTGACAGGGCTTTATGTAGAATGTGTACACACCAGAAGACAATGATGTCAAATCCTCTGCGTGACAACTGCATCCTGCCCCTAAAGGTCATAAGGTCAAACTTCAAATGATGTACCCATAAACTGAACCATACACCTCCTTGTGTACTCCACAACTACCACATCTATGAGGCGCTTGCCTCCAGAGCACCCGACTCTACAATAAGACCGGAGACGCAAGTCAGACAAGAGGAGACGAGATAAAGATATGGGATTATGCTTGTGGCATCAGTCAGCCGACTGGAGATCGGCATCACAGGACCAAGTCCAGGACAGCAGCCCCACAGAGTTGACGCGTGAAGGTATCGATGACCCGCTCGCCCCCCAGCATCCGACCCCCACTGCACCAGGGCCGCAGCCTCCAGCCTCCAGCTGCATCCTGCATCCAGCATCCCCCCCCCCCCACTCACCCAGTGTTTTGACCGCGATCTGTCGCGTCAGCGGCGGCGGCAGGTTGATGCAGACCAGGTCCACGTCCTGGTGCAGCAGCACGTCGTCGATGCGGTTGGTGTAGAAGGGCACGTTCATCTCCTTGGCGAGCTCCTCCGCCTCCTCCTGCGTCCGGCCCCACAGCGCCTTGACGGCGAAGCCCTCGTTCTTCAGCAGCGGGATGATCACCCTGGCGGTCAGGCTGGTGCCGAACACGCCGACCCCGGGCAGCATGGCCCCGGGTTTACTCGTCCGCTGGTTTTCCGTGGCTGCGGCCAGACCTGCGGCGGCGGCGGCGGCGGCGGGGCGGCAGGGAAGCGGCGGCGGCGGCAGCAGCTGGCGCCGTCAGGTTGTCCATCCACCTGCAGCCGAACGGCCGCTCCTCCGCTGCACTCCCCCCCTCGCTCCGGCTCGGCGACCGGGCATTTAATGTCGTTGTCCCCCCCCCCCCCCGGGCTGAATGTAATCCAGAAACCGATGGGAAACCGCGAACGCGTTAAACACAGAAATGTGAACGCACCGCACCGGTCCGTCCGCGTCTGACAGCGGTCAGCGCACCGACTGCGCCAAGCAGTGACGGGGCATGTCACCTCCCCCCACACGGTTAGTTATCCCTCAGCTGGAACCTCCCCTCGGATAGAGTCACAGTCAGAGTAAATGAGAGCCGGGGATGAGCTTCGTCCGGCGGCGGTGCGCACAGAAACACCGCTGCCCCGTCCCGCTCCCTGGAGGATCCCGCAGCAGCAGCGGCAGAGGCGCTATTATGCCGAAACCGAGCTGCGCAGTCAAGCTGGACACCGTGACCGGAAGCGCTACCGGTGCGGACGTTTCAAAGTAAGAGCTTTTCTTACTCACTCACATCTGTATCCACGGCAAGTGAAGTGTAGAATTTAAAACAACTTTATCGCCATAATCTCACCGATGATACATTTACAAATTGAGTCTCGTGCCCACCATAGAATAAAACACAAATACAGTTATATATGCTAAATATAGCATAAAGCATTCTGCCGTTCAGAATGAATTCTGTATTTAATTTGAATAGAAAACTTCTAACATTAGTTTTATGTTAAGTGAGGTGGGGTCTCTGATCTACCTATCCTAATTACTATTATTAGCAGTGGTAAAAGATATTATAGACTTTTAATGTACGCTTTGGACGACTTCCGGTGTTTTTCTGTCTCTCTCTACGTCACTTGACGCGGCCCTCACTGCCTCTCCTCCCCACTTTAACCCTCCAGCTCCCGGACGGCTCACTGACAGGGGAGGGGGCTGCACTTCACTGATGGAGCTGTTTTATTTGTCACGTCATTCACAGTTTGTCCCATCGTTCATGTGCCAGATACACTGGAGCCATTTCAAAGGTGATATCTCAGATTTACAGTAATTCTGGAAGTGCAGGGAACAAATGAGCTTGAGGGAGTTGTATCTCCTCCTCCACAGTCGCCATGCTGAAAAAGCTGAAAGTCACAGCTTGAATCAGCATGGACGGACACAAGCGTACAATATAACACTGAAGTGCACAAATCACCAATGACCAGTTATTTATGAGAAGTCAAAAGAGATTCCTTTTTGAAATTTTAGTCTCGCACATGCACTTCTGCTGTTTGGACACAACTTGTCAGGTCACGCTGTCAACATCAAGTGTCTCCCATCGATTTGGTCAACAATGTACAGAGCCAACATAATACAGACACACACACGACTTTGGACTGGTCGGATTGTGCAGAGAAAGCGGTGAAAAGCCACCATGGGCCATAGAAGGTCAAAGGTCATTCGAGGCCGTGGGCTCGGGGGTGTTCTTGTCAAAGTATTTTGGACATGCTGGAGCGTTGAAAATATAAACTAAACAAAATGTGCAGTTTCTCGAGACCGGCAGCTCAGGCCCTTTTCTGAACACTGGCAGGCTTCATGTTGCAATCAGCTCTGCATAATTTCCTCATGAAGTTACAGCAACAGAAGCTCAGGGTAAACTTTTGACTTCAAAAAAAAAAAAGATCATGCATAATGAATGCATACTGAAGCCTGCTGATAGCCGTGTCTGTAAACAGCTACTCTAAAATGAAAGATGAATTTTAAAACACAAGTCTCTGGCACGTTCTCCCTCTTTCCCCTCTGCCACGGTCACGCTCTGATTGAATCATACGCCGGTATGGTTCGTTTGTGTGGGACAGGCGACCGACCATGTGACCAGTCGGGGGTCAGGCCTGCTGCTGCAGGGTAACCGATTGTACAATTAGATACAGGAGCAGGGGGCAGAAGGAGGCTGACACCCTCCCCCTGCAGGAGGATACACCTGACAGGACCAGTGATCATCGCACTGTGTCAGCATCACATTTGGTGATGGACCCGTGGCAGTCATCGGACACAAAAGTATGGACGTGCCCGATTTGGCTCAGAGATAATACCCAATTAAATGGCTGTTGTCAAGCAGCAGCATGAAGACATTATCACAGGAAGGCAAGGCTGCCCCCTAATGGATGACTGTTTGCTAACTGCGTTTCTGACAGATTTGCAGTCTGTTCAAATCTCTCGTGTTTCTCGTGAGGATTTACTTGTTTTCAAAACCGCCCTCGTCATATGTTGCACGTCTCCCAAGTTGTGACCCTTCATTCACGCGACTAGAATCAGGACAAAAGACATGTTTTTGTTTATTTCAGCACTTTTAATAATTACTCAAGAGGCACAAATACAATTAACAGGTCTACCTTCCTCTATACGTGCGCCCACATCTGATTTGCCAGCGTAGCCGGACGACAGCAGAAACACACACACACACACACACCGCATCACCTCACAATGATATTGACAAACACACACACACGCACACGCACGCACGCACGCACACTACTCTGCTGGTCCCCTCGCAGCAGATGTTTTTTTTTCTTCCTTTCATGAATCCATATGCAGCATCGGTTCTGAAAGAGAGATGTGATGGAACATGTTTCTGTCCTCAGCCGAGCCTCAGTGACAACTTGAGGTAGATCACAATCTCCAGTCACCTCAACCACTAGAACTGTGGAACACACACACTGCCGACAATCCTATTTACCCTCAGGAACATTTTATTTAGCGTCTTTTGAGTATGGTTTGATGTCGTTCATTTATGTACAGCTACTGCTATATAGCTCGTAACCAAATAAAAAAAACTAAGATAAAATGTGTTTAATAATAATTTATCGTTACACCCTTCGATGTTTCAAAAATAATAAGACTAGACAAACTTAGATTTTTTTAATGCACAATTATGTTGTTTGTCAGTGGCTAAAATAGAAAATGGAACAAGGAAACTGAAATAGTTTGTGATTGATAGTTATGAAACCACTCTTCTTCTTCTTCTTCTCTTTAAACTGGTTGTCTCCCTCATGTTTCTTAACACTTTCAGTGCAGTGTGCCACTGTATCACGAGGAGTCTTTACTTCTGTGTGTTGTGCATGTTTTGTTTCTGGTAAGTTGGAACAAAAACACAAAAAAAAAACTTGACAACTGCTGCCATCTTCACACAAGCCTCCCCTTTCTCTGCCTCCTTCTGTAAAAATCACACCGAAAAGTTAACACTTAAAGTAACAGAAAGATCAGTTATAATGTAACAAACACTACAGCGAGACCATAACTATATAGTTACATATAGGCATACATCGACGACTGAATAAAACACAACAAAACAGATATGTTGCATAACTGACGACCGAGAAGTTCAAATTTCCCCACGAAGAGCTGCAGGAAAATATGAGTTTCTGGTTGTTTTTTTTTTACAAAATACTGCACAGCTAATTTTGAAAAGAAACTGTGGAGGTACATCTGCGAGAGGGTTGAATCTGGTTTTCTTCTTTCCTCTTGACTAAAAGTGATTCTTTGTGCGGCAGGTCGATCGGTTGTGAAGCGCCTGCAAACCACCGTTTCCTCAATCGCGGATTCGTGGAATTTTTAAACTAAAATTATGGCAGAAATTATGAGCTTTATCATAAATAACGATTGTGCTCCGAACTCCAGAGTTTCCAAAGATTGAAGATTGTCAATGTAAACAGCTGCATCCACAGCAGGTCAATGCTAGAGGAGGCATTAGTGATACTTCCACAGTTTCTTTTGTAGTCATTTTGGCACTTTTTTCTCCTACACCTGCTCAGTCTGGGACTCGAATTCTAAAGATTTTTTCGTGTTTGGTAAAATATTATGAAAAGTTATTGTAACAGGAGCAGATTTTCTTCTTGAATATAGTGTCGTATCAACCAATAGACAGCGACGCTGCACGCAGTACGACCGAGTGAGAGGACAAGTGCTGAAAGATTGGTAGTGCAAAGTCAACAGTGCTGTAACTACACTTCACTATCACTTTAATATACGGGATGAAAGCGCGTAAAATAAAAAAAATTTGATTTACACTAATTCACATGTGCCAGTTTGTGCTTTTACAATTTAAAAAGTATACTCAAGTTTAAGATTTTAATCTGTGAACCGACTCGGCAATCTACTAAATTATTGAGCTTCTGCGTGCTGTCAAACAGCCCTTCAAATTAAAAAAATCTATCTGTAGTCATTCCCAACTGAGCCCTCCTTTCGGACACCATAAATATACATGTGCATGATAAAGCTTCACAAAACGTCCTAGAATATTAACTATGGCTATTTTCCCTATTTTTTCTGAGGCTGGGAAATGATGACCGCTGATCGCTGCCACCCACTGAACAGAGGATGATCAGTGCTCAGCATCTTTCTGGTCCTTCGCTAAATATCGACAAGGCAAACAAACACTACCGGCGTTAGAGAAGACGTTTCCACTGCAGCCGAGAGGCCGCCCCTTCGTTCTGCGACAAACGGGACTGTAATGTCACGTTCTGTGGTTCAGACTGAAAAAGAGAAGCTACTTCGAATGAAAGCGTTTAAGTACAAACGGTGATGCAGACCAAAGTGACCAGCAAACTGTATTTGACATCGGTAAAGTCTGTGTGCGCTGCTGTGAGTGAGCTTTCTGTCGCAGAGCGTTGAAGGATTGTTTTTGTGTATATTTACTTATATGAAACCGACTTTAAAAAGAAAATCCTTTCTTATCTTTTTTGTTTTTTTCCAGCTGCAGCCAACGTCTCTGCTCCTCCCAGAGCCAAGTACACCAGACAACACGAAAGACTACGAGGTTCATCATCAAGAGCACGCGTTCACTTCTTTGACTATCTTTACACAGTGAGTGCCAGGAAGTCGACAACACAAGAGGGGAAAGCGTACGAAAATGTAACAGAGACGAACGTTTTCGGGGGTTAAAAGTGTCTCTATGCTTCTATCGTCCATGTGCAGGGGGGGTGGGGGGGGGGGACTGTGGCCCAGTGTCGCTCTCTCTCGGACGATCAGCTGCATCAACACTAAGTGTTCCCTTCATCCTCGGGTCCTTCAGACCGTCGGTCAATCCACAAACGGTCCAAGACTTCCAGCAAACCCCCCGCCCTCCATTAAAAAACCCAGTTTGGATTCTTCCCCCGAGAATGCCCGGTGACCTGTATCCATGGCAACAGCCCATGTCTGCAGAGTGGGGCGAAACAATGTTTTTGTTTTGTTTGATGTTTTTTTAGGAGTAGATGGTGATGACTTCACGGCCACCGCCTCGCACCAGAAGGACCCGGTTCAGACCCTCGAGGAGAACCTCCAGGAACTCCATGTCTGAGACGACAGCAGTCAAGGGACATCCCATAGATCACATTTCATCCAACAGTGGCTGGCATTACACTAAAACACTTCAATGAACAGGAATTGGCAGCGGTTCAGGATACAGTTTTCGTCCCCTCCTCGGTTCCGAGGTGGCCCGGGCATGTTTAGCAGGACCAGGTGGGCTCCCTGCGACTTGTTGACCACCACCTCGTTCAGCTTGACCGCCGTGTGCATCCGGCGGACGTTAGACTGGTTCCTAATGTGACAAGAGGTTGACACGGTGAGGAGAGACGGAACTGGGGGAGACATCGTTCGCCAAACTACACTAAGCTCTACGAGCTATAACTGGGGAAATAAAACATGTTCTCTCTGTTTACTGGGGGTCTGAAGAAATTCATGTAATCCAAGAATCCCCAAAGAATACAACAGCTGTAATTCACAGCAGACAATTTTGACTTATAGCAGAAGAAGCACAGGCGTTACTAATAACGTTAACAATGGTTCTGTTCTATTCTAGTGTCCCGGTGAGCCACGAGAGTGTGACAAGGAGTCAGCATGAACTACACCCAGAGCCTGAAACTGACAAAGCTCTATGGAATTAATTTGTTTTACAATTTTTACCTAAATATAGCAGCCCTCATGAGTAACATAAGAGCTGCTTGTGCGTTCTTCTTTGACTGAATAAATGGAAAACTCAGACAAAAAGGTTCCCAGTTACAGGAGTCACTTGTTCCCATGGTTGTACAACAGGAAAACTAAAAGTGACAGGAGGATTTTTTTCTGACTTGCTTATGAAATGTAACCTCGCTAATACAGTGAGTACTTTAAGACATAACAGTCGCATATATCAATATGAAGAAGAAAAGTTGCATTTCGATTAAAGCACATTTTATGTTAGTCTTGAACACAGGTTAATAAACAAAGGTGTGGTTAAGGGACAGAGGCACTTCTAATAAAGAGGCAGCATTTAAAGGCACAGGGGATGCAGTAACTGAACCCAAATTCCAATATGATGTTGTTGATATTGTCATGTTATATTAGTTTAGTTTGTCATAACTGGTTGTACAGTTTATTTTAACAGGAACCACTATCCTATGTCTAAAAATGTTGCCTCTTTATCGTCACCTCCACAAATGTTTGGTAATAGTGGTGAAAAGCACATGACATCAACTGCCAGAAGCTAAATTACGTTAAAAAGAAAGGCAAATGCAAGGCAACACAAAATTCTGCTTTCCATTCTTCAAAAGAAAAAAAACATTTCAAATTTAATGTCAGGCCAAATTAACATTATAAAAAGCTGGAGGGAAAGCACAAGTTTGCTCATGGATACAACGTCAGAAATATCACATGCAAATGAAATGGAAGCTCTTCCACACACATCGAGAGTGATCTTGAATTTGTTAAGTTCATGCACCTGCACACACACACGAGCCAGGACACAAACACAGATGTACGACGAGCACACGAGCTGGAGGACACTATACAAAGCTACAGTCAACACAGCAGCAATAAACACACACACACACACACACACACACACACACACACACACACACAAACACACACACACATATATATATATATATATATATATATATGTATACGGCCTAGGGCAAAGAGAATGCAACTTACAGACTCTCCCACTCTCTAGAAGGAGGAAAATGGGACAGAACAACAGAAACAGGCTTAGATGCAGCTACACCAGCTCTCTGCACCACACTGCATGCTTCCAACCGTCCAAAACAGTTCACAGTGACGCCCAAATGAGACTGAAGTAGACCCAACAGAGTTAGACAGGAGGAACTAGGGCCTCCAGGTCTTCCCTTTCCTGCTGATTGGAATTACAGATTGTATCAAATGGACTGTGACGCACGTGATGAAGTCCACACACCGATAGCATGGACATGGGAAAAGTGATAGTGTACACTAAGTGTGTGTGTCTGTGTGTTGTGGCCACGCACGGACACTGAAATGGCTGAGAGTGTACACACGCATGCGCACACGTACCAAAATGCAGCCTGAACGCACACGCCATCATGCACACGGTTGTCCCATTTCACCCTGTCGGGCTCAGCGCTACTACAGTACTTCTACGACACACTCTGTCCTCCTGCACCGAGGCCTCGGCACCATCCTGAAGTATTTGTCAGTTATTGTCTGTGCTTAGGTTCAAAACTTCGGATCCTCTCATTTCTTTACAGATTTGGACAAAAATTCAAAATGGTGCAAACGTCTCACAGGGCACATGCATCATTACTGTGCATCTTGTTATATATCACAACCATGACAACGTATAATACTTGACACTCCAATATGGGAATGTATTTGATTATATTAGTGTTAGTTACACTTTTCCAAAATGTACAGCTCCTCCTCTTTTCAGCTCTTTCAGCTACAAATCCACAGGCACGTTTTTTTTTTGGGGGGTCGTGTTCTGCACAAACGATGGGATACTTACGGTTTCATGTTGAACAGGTCACGCACGGCGACATTGGCGTTGCATTCGCGATTGCGAAAGCGCTCCGAGAACAGTTTGTCCTTGGTCCACGTCATGTGAACCCGGTCGGGCCCGGTCTCGGCCTTGTCATTTATCGCGGCGTGAGATGCCGTGTTTCTGTCGTGGATGAGCTGGGCCTGGAGAGGAGGGAGAGAGGAGGGTGAGAAAAAATCAGTAGGTGGATATGGTTGTTAACAAGGAGATATTTTAGAGGACAGAAGTGAAAAAACAGAAAGAAAGAATGAGAAAAGGAAGGAAAGGAGTGGTGTAACAGGCACTGGCGAGCAGGTGGGCCAGACCGGGTGAAAAGAAAATGAATAATGGGGAGAAATAGGAATAAAAATGTGGGAAGGAGATAAGGAATCACAAAAAGAGGTGAATAAAAGGTGCAAGAAGTGACTGGTTGGCCACTGAGAAAACAAGTTTGGACAACAACAAACTGGAACCAAAGACGATGGAAATTCCAACAGCTTTCCTTCTACAAGTTGGTGCGACAACATGCTAGAGAATAATGGAAACGAAAATAAACCTGTTCAACAATCACAGCGATACACATGTACCGTATCATAAAAAATACATATCTACCTTTGGCATCACAAGACAACACATATCTGGTCAGGTTGACGGCCCCAGCCAAGGGGGCGACACAACATTTATGGGTAGGATTTAATACTGTACAGCACCGCAGAACAGAGTCGGACTAACATACATCATTATAAGAATAAAAAAACAGTGATCTGTATTTGCTAAACTAAATACATATGCTCATACACATATAATTCATCTGGGAGAGAAATAGAAACAGCAACAGGTTGCAAATCAGATGCTCACAGAGCAGTCTGTGCAAAGCCTAGTTTAAGGAATGAGTGGCTGGAGGGAGGAGATGGCAATATGGAAATAAATGGAATGGGTGACTATGGTTAACCCAAGAAAAAGAAGAGAGACAGTATTGTCATGTCAGAATTAAGAGTTTGAACCACTGCTGGATTAAAATATACAATTTTGAAGATCATTAAAACTAAAGGAAATAGAAGAAGAAGATAAAAAACTTGACTTGACACTGCAATTCTTAAATTCTCATGACTAATAGGGTTGAGTTGTACCGCTTCTGCTGAAAGTCAATGTTTGTCTTTCAGGACTTTACACACTCAGATTGTTTAAACCTGCTTTAATCACCCGACATGTGCGTTTGACAACATCGAGCCAGTACGGAAGATTCTGTCACTGTGTAAAAATCACGTTTGATGTTTCTGAGAGAATACTGTCCACTCTTTCCACTTGCAATTTTTTTGGGATGTGGGGAAAGGGGTGAGATCATGACAGTGATGGGCGCTCGGACTACAGGCTCAGGGTGCAACAGGCTGATATTCACAAAGCAGGCGTCAATGACTCTAGAGTAAGTAGCAATAACGACGGCCCAATCTGGACTTGAATTACCTACAATAGCCTTGTTAAAAAAACTCAGTGCCAACATTCAAATCAAGTTTTCCCCAGAAAATTAGAAAATGTTACAATTTAAATTAATATTTGTGGGGACCTCGATGAAAACCTTTAATAAAGTCAGCTGAAAGTTTTTCAATTAATAACAAACTTTTCTTCCTACATGATCATGAAACAACAGTTTCTTGATCAGCACCTCTGCTTTCTGTATATGGTGTAATTCTCATGTCAAAGATTCATTTAGAATAACAGCAGCCTTCCTACTCCTCTTTAAACAAAAAAAAGGTTTTTCCATATTTAAAAACCATGTTGATGATGAAAGTGAATAAAACAATCCAATGACAAGTGACAGTTGTAGCTTTGTGAAGATGGGCCATTGGGTTTACTGTAACAGTGAGGGACAGTGGGTGGATTTAAAAAAAAAAAAGGGGGGCTACCTCATCCTCCTGATTTTCTTCCACGGTTGAGGAGTGTCGGCTGAGGCTGACGCTGACGCTCTCTGCAGCGCCCTGGTTCTTCCTCCGGATTGAACTACGTGACTCATCAGTGATACTCTGAATCTGAGTGGTGTGGCATGGCCCAGAGAGGCGATGGCAGGTGAACAGGGCAAAGGGGCCATTTGTCATATATCGCAGCATTGGGCCATATTTCACTAAAAATACTCTTCTAGTCATTTAACTATGTAGTCTGATATTTATGGAATTAAACAATATATTTGGTTTTACATGTTCGACAAAGTTATACATAGAGCGTGCTAGTCACTACACCAACAACAGCCACTTGAATTTGAATGTAACTACAGACAGTCGGGGATAAAAGGATTGTGAGTGCTGGGTTGAGCTGGAGAAAGTTAGCAGTACCTCTCTCTCCCTCTCAGTCCTGGACAGCTGCATCTGTTTCAGCATCTGAGACCTCTGCTCCATCACCAGCGTCTTCTCATAGGTAAAAGCTGAGATGTCATTATCATGCTGCAAAGATAGGAACAGAAAAGTCAGAATCAAATCAAAAGGTTATACTCAGTAAGATTGAGATTAAAAAAAAAAACATGGGAGCAATTAACAGCTACTGATGACATCTCCTTCAGAGTCTCACCATCTCCACCACTTCCACCTCTGCATCCAATCGCAGGTGGTACAGGAACATCTGGAGATCTTTCTTCATTTGGATGCTGTTGTCATCCATCTGGGCCACAGTGAAGATACGCATCTTGCATTTCCTCCACACCTAGTGGGAGAACAGACAGTTATTGTAGAAGGAGGTGAGACAGAAATATCACAGTCAGGGGTCGATGGATGAATTGATGAATTGACTAGCAGCAGGGCCAATGGGAAGGCAACAGGAAAGAAGCAGAAAGCATTATAAGAGAGATAATGTATGAGAACGAATTCAACCCAAACGCAGAAATTAACCTTGTGCTGTCGCAGCAGGAAGGGCAGCAGCATCAGCATGCCTCCATCATGGACCACCCACCACACATCAATGGTGCCCTCCCCCAGGCGGTCCTGGTTGGTGGGGAAACTGTCCACATTCTTAGCCACAAGTAAGGCGTGATGGGCGGCTGTGGTCTCCCGCACCGTCTCTGGATGGATAGAGGAAAGATGAGTGTGTGCGTGTGTGTGTATGAGACATTACTTGTTAATCCCTGTGTGTTGTCTGTGACTCTGTTCAGAGCTGGAATTAAAAACCCTCCCTGGTGATCTGATCACAAGTGGACAGCTCTAAGTACAGGCAATGCATATATATATGCCCCCCCCTAATTATTCTTGACCTCTCTACCTATGAAACATTTCCATGACTGTGGGTCATTCGACTGCTTCCAGGTCCCAGGCCAGGCCATGAGGACGGTATTGTGCTTCATGCCTCCCAGGCCCGCAGACTGGATGAGGTGGGAGACGCCATCTCTGAGGTTGGAAGATATCACGACATGACAGAAACCCTTGGTCCGCTCTGCTGACATGGCGGACTTGATGTTCTGGATGAAACATGGGAAGGACATTAGAAGTGGAATAGAAATTAAAATGGAACACTCATTATTTATTCAGACTGATCGGTCTCAACAATGCTCACGAATGCAGCAGTCTGTATAATCTGTAATTCAGATTGTACACGTTTCCTTTCGCATGAAAAAGTAATCCAATGATTAAAAAATGATCCTGAAGACAAATCAGATCGGCAAAAGAAAAAAAAAAGACCATACAGAATTTGTCCAGGAGGTGGCAGTGTTGACCTGCAGTCTGGTTGTAAAATTATTGTCCTACCTCTATTAATCTTGATTTAAATAATATATTCCATTGTGGGCTCAAACACTGCCCCCATAAATCATTTTGCAAATTTAAAAATTTTAGAGGGATAAAAAATGGTCTTGTATGAGAAATACAGATTCCAGGGCAAAATCATAAAAATCATACATGACAATACACTGCCTGCATTTGCATTTTCTGTGTACATATATTTGTTTGCTGCTGTGCAAAAATGTTCAACTATACCTGCTCGGCCCTCTTGGCCTCTGCGTCTTTGGTGACATATGTTCCCTCTAAAACATTTCCCACTATCGTCAGGCCCTTTCCTGCCTTCAGCTGGGTGGTGAGGGAGAGCAGACGAGGGTGTTTGACTCCTTGATCCGAGTCCAGGTTCAGGAGCACCAGCAACTGGGGCCTGGATACATCAACAGAAAAACAAAGAGGGGGTGGGAGGTGAGGGGAGGGGGCAAGGTCAGGTTTCATTTCTTTGCAAGGTGGCGAGGTGACGGGAGAGGCCGTTTGAACCTCACATAGGAACAACATTAACTCTTGTTTAGTTTAGTACTACCTTGCAATGTAACTGTTAAAAACAATTCTTAGGAGCAATGATAAGTAAAATTGTTGTTACTGCATTACTGGATCTTAGCCAGCAGTGCAGGGAGACCTAACGTAGTGCTTTATGGTCACACAGCAGCTTTCAAACAGAAGAGGAGCAGAAACTAGTTTTCTTTAATGAGAGACATCTGCATTCCTGGAAAACGTCCCATACCTTATAATATAATTTATATTGAACATGAAAAGTGAATGATTCTGGAAAGGTGGTTTGGTTTTAGGACAGGCAGTCTGCAAGGTCATTGCAGGCCTCTACACAGAATGAAGGCTTAGCAACCTTTTTTGTCAGATTAGGTATTGGACCAAGAGATTAATCTAATTCACCCTCTGTGTCTATTCCTGTCTCTCTTTTGTCCCCCCCCCGACAGTGATAGGTGACACTGTGTCAACTCTAACCACACCCATATAACACACACACACACACACACACACGCACACACACACGCACGCACGCACGCACGCACGCACGCACGCACGCACGCACGCACGCACGCACGCACGCACGCACGCACGCACACGCATGGTATAATGTACCTCCAGTTCTTCGTGTGTGGTGGGGCTTCCTCAAGGCGAATGAGGGCGTAGCGAGCTGCATTCAGAGAGAGCCCACGGATGCCGTCACCCCACTCCTTCTCTGCCCTGAAACAAAAAAGATAAAAAATGGAATGAACAGAATAACAACACACACACACACAGAGATTGATTCAAGATTTCCTTTATGTCAGAAGTTTAGATTATTCAGGCACAGCTAGGCTTCTGATGCCGAAGATTCTCTTTAACACTTTTGAGCCCAAGAAAATAATGTGTACAAATGTGTCATTCTTACCCTCTATATTCGATGTATTTGTAGATGCACCCAGCGATGGCCATGGCAACAATGGCATAATACCAGGAGCAGATGAACATGAGAGCAAGGCACAAGCTCATTCCCAGGAGGGATAGAGCCCTGTCGGAGCAAACACACATTACAACTTTAGTTCATTAGCTACATACCCATCCATTTTTTTCCCAGAATGACGGTTTCAGGTTGTCTGTACTTTCATGTCTTGAAGAAACAAAAGTAGTTCAGAATGGACAGCTGAGGGGCTTTCACGTAAAATTATGAAATCCACTGTACAACCACAGTACTGTACCAGAGCGCTGCCCTCAGGTCACCACAAACCACATTAAACATGTCTGCCTGTGGTTGTGAAGGTGTTTCTATGATTCTTGGCTTGCGTCCAAAAAAACTTCCAAAGAAAAGCCTCAGCCATCTCAGAAGTAGGATCCCTGACATCGTTAAAACAGCTGAGTTTTGAGAAATTTAACCTCAGAGACTTTCAAGTTTTTTAAACTGTCTGGAAGAAGTAGTATAGTATAGAATAGAAGTATAAAAGAGCATCTGACAGAGAGACAACATACTTGCGAGACTGTCTAAGTGGTCACCCACCAGTGGTAGTATTTGAAGCGAGGTCTCCAGTTGGGCGTTCGCAGCAGGGTCTGAACCGCACAGGCCAGGTTGACAAATAGGTAGCACATGAGGAAAAACCTGTGCAAGGATGAGAACAAGCCCAAAAAAAAGTCTACTGACCTCTCATCTAAATCTCCGCATTATGACCTACTGTAAGTGTGAAATACATAAGGCATAATACATTATGATTACATGAAAAAAAAGTGTGTATTATTTCTATGCAGCAGATACTGACATGGAGAGGATAGGAGCTACAGCGTCCAGTGAGGCGATGAGGATGCCGATCTCACAGATTCCTGCAGTCAGGAGCAGAGCCCAGGTAGGTTCTCCGTTAGCTTTCCCGTGACCAAACACCTAACACACATATATACACACACAGTCATGTGTGAAAACCGAAGAAGGGCAATATGAGGATAAAGACAGGCTCTGACAGTATTTGGAATTGACTGCGTGTCAAACCTGCAGGAAGGGTACGATGCCATCTCGTGCGATGGCCTGCAGCAGGCGCGGGGCACCAGTCAAACTTTGCAGGCCCGCCCCACAGCAGGAGAAGAATGACCCGATCACAATAACCCAGGGTGAGGGCCATGATAATGTGCCTATAACAAGGTTTCCTTTCACAGAGTCACCAAATCTGCAACATAAAAACAATCATACATGTTACATACACCATGTTGCTTTACTCAGCTAGTATGTTTTGACCCCCTAACATGTGCAATATGTCCTGAGCCTCTTGTAATGGGCACATGATCATTTCATTCATGATTTAATCTCAAGAGATGACACTAAAAGAGAAGAGGAAACATTGTATTACATTGAATTCATATTGTCTTATTTATTTATTCATATCTTATTTACCTTAGATTCTGTTTTCTATTCATATTGTATTTTTACATTTTCCCCTTGTGCTGCTACTCTTTAGTGCTGCAGAGTCAAATGTCAATTTCCTCAACCAAATTTACACAATGCACACTGGTTTTCCTTCTACATTATTTTATTAAAAAGAACCAAAGGAAAAAAAGGCATATCTATGAAAAGATAAATCATTCTGAAGTTTTTGTGCACAGTGTGTGTACAGTATTTTACAACATGTGCCAGATGTGAAACTTACTTGTCTCGAAGCAGAACGCCTTCAATGCAACCACCAAACAGAACTACACAGGTGATGTCTGGGGAGCACGGTTCAGGAGAGTGAACTTGCTTTTCTTCCAAAGTCTCCAAGAAAACAGGTTTTTTTTTTTAAATCAACAGTTTAAACTAATTCACTAGATGTTCTGGTATCAGTGTCATATCAAAGCTTTAAGGATACAGATGATGGAGGTGGTAGCGATAGCCAGGATGGTCCCGATGGGGATGGACTTCTGGGCATCCCTCAGGTCACCTGACCGGTTTGAACCAGCCATGATACCTGGAAGGCGTGGTCAGAAACAGTAAATCAAACGTGAACAATTCAGAAATGAAACAAGAGCTCTGAGCATAATAGTAGCACAAAATTATAGTGTCTGTGTGTGTGTGTGTGTGTGTGTGTGTGTGTGTGTGTGCGTGCGTGCGTGCGTGCGTGCGTGTGTTACCGGTGACAGAGGGGAAGTAGATGCCGACCAGCAGTGTGAAGAAGGTGGTAATATCATTGACTACATATGGCATGTAGACGTCTTGGGCGGAGTCACTTCCCCCAAGAGACGACAACTTCTTGTTTTCTACCAACATACCCAGAGGACCATACTCTGACCACATATTCTCTGCACGAGAGACATAAACAGACTAATTAGTTTTCAGACAGCATACACCTCGCATTGTGCTTAATCACCCAAGTGACAATATTACGTGTTATTGCATAATCTAATACTTTTTAAACACATGACTAGTTGGAAATTAAACCTAGCATGAGTAAAACATGTAAAATCAAAGTTCTACAAGTAAAAAATGTTTTAACTGCACCAGACTACCCTAAAGTTAACATCTTAAACCTCAATGGATGGCAATTGAGCAAAAGGTGAGAGAACACTGGTAATTAAAAACAGACGATGGTACAGGGAGGCACCTTACAGCTGATGTAATCCAGTCAAACCTATCTGAATCCTAGGGGGAGGAAATATGTTTCTGATTTTGAGGGAGAGGAGTAAAAGAAAAGAAAAATGAAAAGCTAATGGAGATGAGAGAAGATAAATAGAGTAAAAAAGCTTACATATGAAATCATTTAGTACCAATGGAAACTTACTATGGTTTCGTGTCAATAGAAATATGACAGGAATGCATTTGCATTGACGATCTGGAGTAAAACTACTTTCTGATGTCCAACAGTTACATAACAGGAGGAATTTTCAGAGTTTCCACTGTATTTTAATGAAACATTGACGTTTTGGATTGTTTAAATTTCCCAAGGAGAGGTTAGTATTTAACAAATGTTTCATTTTGGAATGGTTTACTTTGATAACTTTATAATATATAGATAATAGGTCTGGGAAGTGTTTTTGTTTTTTTGCACTCGGCCCATAAACCTTGCAGAGGAAACATTGTGTTCCAACCTGAAATGACTCCACTGGTCAGCCCTGGGATGCCCTGCACCACGGTCACATTATTGTTGAGGAAATATTCATTGCAGGTGGCATTGAGCTCCGGCCCGTCACAGAACTGCTTCCACAGCTTGGTAGTCACCGTCATGTTGTCTATATCCTCTGTCTTAAGACACTTGTCAAAGTTGTGGTTCTGCAGAGTGCGATTTCCCAACATGCAAACACTGCATTGTGGAAAAACATATAAAAGTTAAAATCTTTAAATTTATTTAATAAAGCTAAAATAAGAAAATGAATCATAGCAAAATATGGTTCAATATCTGTAAACTGGACTCACGGAAAGTCTGGCGGCTCAAAGATGGTCTTGATGACTCCAGCGTAGATGGCAAAGATAGAAAGAACGACACAGGCCAGGAAGACTAAGGCCAGTTTGTTGACATATTTCACCCCGACAAAGACGACCACGGCCATCAGTGCAAGGCAGCATGTGCCATAAACACGCATGTTATTCAGCAGGGCATCCACCTTGTCCTCCTTTCTCTCTGCCACAAAGATGGCTGCTTTAGGCACAATGTAAGTCTGAAATGCAGGGGGACAAACAAGACAAAATAATGAGAAAGAGGACAACAGACCACCTTACTGAATTGTAAATACAGGTGGAGGATAACCACCATATATAGCTAATCCAAGCACTGAGAGAGTTCACTTACCAGAAGAATCTCTATAGTACCCAGGATGTACATGGAGCCAGCAAAAGTTGTCCCAAGGTAGAAACAGAGGCCCACGGCTCCCCCAAACTCCGGGCCTAGAGATCTGGAAATCATATAATAGGAACCTCCAGCTGGAGACAAAACAATGATTCATTTGAGTAAGAAGACTTACAAATCAACTACACTGAGACAACGATTCTATGTGATAGAAATATTTTAAACATTTATTCAGCAGGCGATCAAAAGGTCAAACAAGTCAGTTGAAGCTCGAGCACAAATACATTTATCAATTAATTTTCTCCTCAATAGAAACTAAAACAACAGCGACAAATCCACAGGTCCTGTTGTATTATAATTTTTTTTCCCTCTGTTCATAACACATCCCTTGTTCTCAGTTTGTGTGCGACGAAGCACCGAAGAATCCTACCTGGCACGACGCCGTTGGTAGCGATTGCACTCATGGATATGGCTGTCAGCATGGTCTGTGGGGAGGGGACAGTAAGGAACCCCAAAAAAATTAGTATAAAACATCAAAGGATTATACTCATACATCGTAATCACTAGATATTGTTTATGAGATTCAGCGATTTTCATTTGAATGACCTTGAAGTTCATTGAAGGGGATTTAGGACAGTAAAGATCACAAACCTTCTTGCCCACCTAACAATTAGTTGCTTATTCCCAGGTGTTTTTTTCTCCGTTTTTTCCAAACACAGGATCCTTGGAGAGGTCAATCTAGCATTTGACCTGTTAAAAAGACTTCTTATGGGATTATGCTCTAAACTCTGGATTGGTAATGGATATGAGCTTTTCCATGAAATCGGTCATTGTGGCTGAAGAAATTTTCATCAGCCCTTTACCCAACTGTGCTTCCAAAAGAGAGAAAGGGCAGAGCAGAGAGAGAAGGACAGGGAATCACAAGATAAGGAAAACAAAGAAGAGAAAATATAGAAAAGAATTAAACTGAACGAGTTGGAAGAAAGAGGGAAAGAAAAAAGCATGGAGGTGAAAGAAGAGAGGACAAAGGAAAGTGGAGGAAGTGGAAGAGGGGAGCAAGGACAAGGACACAACGGAGATAAATCTTGTGCGCTTTGCTGGGGCGTCCGGTTTAAAGTGGCAGACAAGCTGGAGAAAAGCCAATTACCTGAGAGTTTGACCTCCTGCTTCGACTGAAACCCTAAGCAGTTACTGTGAATGGTGGCTTGGACTTAACCACACATTCATCAAAGAATTTACAGTTAATATAGCAGAACTGGCAGGTAGGTCGTCCCAGATGAAACTTTCCATAAGTAATTTAGACTTATAGGTTTTTTTTTATACAGTGACCTGACAGGTTTTGTAAACTCTTGAGTCGTGGAACAATGGGACTTCAAAATGAAACTCGACCTGAATCAAATATTATACTCTTTGAACATCAAGGTTACACAAAGTGGAATAAAATGTACTTTTCTGAAGTCCTCATCAAAAACAGATTTTTTTTTTCTATTTTCATAATTTAATTGGTTAACAATTCACCATTGGTGTGTTTATACAATCTTTACTCATAATAAAGTGGGGTGATAGTAAAGTTTAAATAACTTTAAAAACTTTATAACTCAAAAATATGGTGCGCTTTGGAAAAAATGCTCCCTTTTATTTCGTTGTGCATTTTGTTTGCAAATCACTCTACAGAAATACATGTCGTCATTTGGTTTGACGGTGCTTTGCGTTGTTCCAAGTATCGCTGCCAGTAGGAAATTAGTCTGATAAAATATCTAACGTGAAAATGTCTATTATAAAACGGAGTGCTTAATTTAATTTTTTTTTATTTAAAGTGTAGATTGAGTTCCCGTTTTTTTCTTTTTTGTCAACTTAATTTCACATTTTAACAGTCTCATACAATTATTATAAACAAACCTAAAACCTCTTAATAATTGAACAAATCTACAATTTTCTCTCTTTCCCTCTTTAACCTGCCCTCCCTCTTCCCCTATTCATTTCTGTGACTACTGTTTGTGTGATTATTGTATCTCACTCACTGACTCAAATTGCAATGATTGGCTGAGTAGCATCATGTGAGTTGATGTGCAATGCACGCAAGTGGTCTCTGAGTTTCCTGGACCACTAAACCAGTGCAGTGAAGACTAAAAAAAAGCGGAGCTGGTTAAAGCTCAATAAGTCACAGTGATCCATCAGTCACAGGAGCAGGACCGGACAGGACGGCGACTGAGTTTGGGTCTGGATCTGGACCATGTTCTACCTATTAGTGACCTTGGATACTGGGAATAGTGAATGAGAGAAAAGAGAGGGATTTCAGCCACAGTCTGAAACTTTAACAAAATAAAGAAAAAAGTGGTGAATGAATTCCCTTTTGATTATTTTTAGACATTTCTGGCGTTGGGTCTGGATCACACAAAATATGACCTGTAAGCAGATGGCCGAAGTCAGATGTGGCCTAAGCAGAGAAAATGAACATTAATCTGTTGGACAGAGCTTGGCTCTCTCATTATGTAAGAGCAGTGATGCAGTGGCGGGTAAACCCTGCTAATGCATTACTACTACACTGTAATGAAATGGAGTTTCCATCTTTCGAGGCAAACCGTTCATGCAGCTATGAAATCTGGTATTATGTCATGGCATTACACATACAGTACACTGGGTTACATTTTTTCTTCTTTGGTAATCGAATAAATAAAAATGTGATTAAATGTCCGGGATTCGTTCAGTAGAAAATACGTTTTCAGTTTGATTCTTGATTTTGTACTATCTGAAATGAGGTCACTATCAGACTTGGCTGCAGCGTTTCATTACGAGGGCAAAATGCATTCATCTGAGATAGTTTGTACTTTCCCTGATTAAGCTGAAGTAATCCATTGTCTACCGTGGGATTTGACGAATACAGCCCCCAAGTGGGTGTGCATGTCCCTATGCTTCTGACACTTTGCGGATGGACAGATTACACGTCAAAGCTGCCAGGTGCCATTAGAGGCTCGGGGTGTATAGGAAATGGAGAGTCACAGCGGCTAAATATAGGAGGGATCAGTGACCACTGAGTCAACTTGGCGGTCATTCATTCCTGCTGCCAATCCAACATTTGCGTCCGTCTGCCATTAAAAGTTGAAGCCGCCTCTGCCCCCAGTGTCAGCAAACATCCTCAAGCACACAGACGTATTCCCTCTGCTGCGCTGATGTATTCATAATGCACTAAAGAGCTGGGGTATATACATTAAGTGCACTCTTGCATAACCTTGCACGTCAGTGCTCTAATGACTTAAACTCTAAATCCCTTAATAAAGGGCAAATAATATCCACATGAAGTCAGACCAGCTCCTTTCACAAAACGTAAACTCTGTTTTCATGTGGAATATTAAAGGACGCGCAAACATGTTTCATTCCATTTATTTCCAAGTTAAAGCTAAGATGAATCAAAGAGAATCAAAGTTAAGAGGTGAGTCATGTAGGTCACAACGAATGAGTACTCACACAAGAGCAGCACAAGACGACGATAGCCAGGGACTCCAAGATGCCGGCGGTGCCGACGATCCAGGTAAGGCGCAGAAACAGGATGACCCCCAGAATGTTCTGGAGGCAGGGGAGGTAGACACCCATGAAGGTCCCCATCTGTGGGCTCTATAGAAGTGGGACAGGGGCGGAAAGGGGAGGGGATGAGATGGGGAAAGAAAGGACTATCAAAATGTGTGTTCAAGTGTGCAGGTCGGGAAACAAAAGGGGAACCAAGAAAAATTGTGTCAACAAATCCTATAAATCTCCTCGATAGGATATTAGCATACATGCACAGAGAAATGCTCCGTTTGCAAAGCAGAAGCTGCTGCTATTAAAAATCTGAAGAACATTCTTCAAAACCTCAAAAGCAGTTGTAAGACTTACAGCTCAGTGACATCATTTTATAAAACCAGTAACAATTTTTTTTGAAAATCCTTCGATCCCTTCCAGATAGCTTCCCCTCGCACAAAACTGTAGTTCCGCATCAGCATGTAGAGAGGAACAGGCAACAGGAATATAATAATGAAAAAAGAAGAAAACAAAGACGACAAATCGCTCAGCTCAGGATTGACGAGCAGCTACCTTTTTAGCCACTTTTCTCCAAATGTTCAACACTAGTCCCACCGGTCCGGACAAAGAGGGGCGACAATGGTGTCAGCTTCACCCCCTTATTTCTTTAACATGATGTCCCTGCAAGCCAATGGGAGGTACCCCAGAGTCTTTTTCTCCATTTAGGGGACAGGATGAGGATGGCGCAACTGACATGGGACTGAAGCTGTGGTTACAGAAGCATCTACATGCCGCATGGCAGCACTGTGGCTACTTTGAATTTCCCTTTTTCTGAGAAAACTGAAACATGAGAGTACCCAAAGTTCCTCGAGGAGAAAACAGGACAGAAGGGCGACACAAAAGCTTGTGTTGACTTAATAGGAAATTGTAGATGCCTGACTCCCAGTGTTATATTTCATAATTCATCTGTTATGAACTTTTACCCTGTCCTCTGGCCCAACCAACAGGGTCAAGGGGTTATACAGTAAAAAAAAATACATACATGAGAAACTACTCAGTTTCCACTTTCAACCACAACAGGGTTAAAACAGCAATACAGGCTCAGAGTAGATTTCTCTGGCTAAGTTTTAACTTGCAAAACGGAATCTGTTTCTGTGAGAAAGAGACTGAATGAATATTTATGCTTCCTGTGACCCGGGTAGAACAATGACACAGCAAAGAGTAAAAAAAACAAAAACAACACATATTTGAATTTTGATATCGCTGTATCTACAATGGTTTGACCTTCTCCCCCCCCCCAACAGTTTCACAGCAAGCATAGAATGTGAGCAAGGATTATGTTCCATGCTATGGAGAAGAAAATACATTTTGCATAACCCCAGACAGATTTAAAAAATAAAACAAACAGCGGGAGTTGATTGCTCATAGACCCTGTTATGAAGTGATACTTCAGCAGGTCTAAAACAGCAACAGTGAGAGTAACAGAGTAAAGCTGTGATTCACACACATCTTATGAAAACAAGGCTCTCTGCTGTACCTTAACAGCCTTCTTCTTGGCCCCCTCATCCTCATCCGCCTCCTCGTGCTCCTGGGCCCCCTGGGTGAGGTTGGTGTAGTTTGCCAGTTTGTTGAGGAGCGATGACACCATGGGGTTGCTGTCCATTTCCTCCTGCAATACAGATATATCATATTTAACAATGCTGAACAATGGTAGCATTAGACATCTGAATTTTTTTCCCCCAACTCATGGTTTGACTTCTTCTTCCTTCAGTCCCATTTTACAGGAACAAAATGTGTAGACCATCTCAAGAAATTCTTAGAGGGCAAAACTTTCGAGGATTAAAATAAAAAAATTAATATTTAGTTTCTGTTCTGTTCAAAGCATCTTAGAATAGCATGAGCATGGGGAAACCAGATGCTGCAGTGCCTGATTGATTCTGTTCAAGGGCCAGTGACCGCCAAGTAGCAAGGTCTGCCAAGGGCCAGCTGAACGAACTGGAATGCACTGGATTTCACGGCAAATTTAATTGAGGCATTTTCGAGCTAATAGAAAATTGGTGCCTCCCATCTGCTTGTGAACTTTGTATTTAGTTACCCACGACCTGGGTATATGGATTATATCAAGTTGAAGGTGATGAAAAGTGTGGGACAGTTACCTCAAACAGAGCCATGTTGGTGCCATCATAGCTGTTGCCCTTGTCAATCTCTGTGTTGTTGATAAAGGGGCTGTTTTCCTTTGGAACGCCATCACCTGTGGAACCACAATCACAATTGGTTGCTTTGGGAGAAATATTGTTTGAGTGCATCGTGTCATGTAACCATGCTGGCGGGGGGAAAAAAAACACACTCCAACAACGTCATTCTTTAAAGAATACTTCTGATCTCATGTTCGCAGGTCCTTTGTTTTCCAAAACAAAGACCAAGAAGATTTGTGCTAGAGATGTCACGATAACAGTTTTAGAATTGATCCAATGATTTTGATGATGAACATCATAATACTTAGTCATGTGTGTGTGTTGTGTGCCCAGGTAATCCCTGCTAAGAATGAATTGACAAATATAAAACAATATAATAAAAACTTTCTATGTAAATAAAATAGAGGCAAATAGAAACATGAGAAAAAACAACTGTACGATTAAAAACCAGCAGATTATTTCAACACAATGTGACACTGAGACGACAACATTTCTATTCATCCAAACTTAGCAACTACACATTTTCACAATAAAATCAAACAGCTTGAAAGATGTCACTTTGCTCTTAATTTTTTGGCAAAGCAAACGTTGTGTTTTAAGATGCAGAGCTCATTTTCATTTTCCCTCATCTTTGAAGGATTTACACTCATGCACAGAATACAACTGCTTCTCCTTTTTGTCTCCTGACCCCACGAGAGAAAGGACAATAGGTACTGCATCACTCAAGTCATCTCAGCCAAACACGTTCTGTTATGACTTTCTCTGCGTCTCCTCTTTGACGACCACAACAGAAGCCACACAGTCAATACATGTCATACACTAGCAACCGAGCCGTCTTCAGAGGCGACATTCTATCACCAAACTGTGAACAGCTTTGTGTCCTTGCTGCCGGGGGCCGGCAACCTAAACACAACAATGCACCGAGCGAGTGCTTTGAATGAGAAAGACAAGTTAAGATTGCAGGGGCTGTGATTCCCAAAATGCAGCAATCAACAGTATGGTACATCATTTTCTGAAATATTGGTGTGTTTTGAGCTTCTATTTAAATACGTCGAAAGATAATTCACAAGTCAAAGTGCAAAGGAAAAAAAAAAATCCATTCTAAGCAGATGGATGATTCATTTTCATCTCAATATTCCCATTAATCAAATTTACCAGATTTTCTGCAGACACAAAATAAGTTAAAAATAAAATAACTTTCAGGCTGCTGTTGTCTTAGAGCTATGACTTTCAGTGTTTTTCCTCAAAAACTCTAATCTCTCTCTCAATCAGCCCTTGTTCCAGGGAAAATCTGCTCTGGTCCTGCTCAAAACTGTTTGTCTGCAATCAGATAAACTGTTGCTACACAAAAGTCCTGCGCTGCCACATGAATCATTCTGCTCGCGCTCAGGCTGCTTCAGTTCTGCTCTTGCTCATTTTTGCGAAATGACCCCGTTATGATTCCCCAAACCAAAAGAATGTCAGGTATGACATTGGCCAATGCTTCGCTGTAGAATGATAAATTGTGGTAAGTCTTTAAAACGATAACCTAAAAAAGCATGTTGGTCAATCTTCTGCATTGTCACACACACACACACACACACACACACACACACACACACACACACACACACACACACACACACACACACACACACACACACACACACACACACACACACACACACACACACACACACACACACACACACACACACACACACACACACACACACACACACACACACACACACACACACACACACACACACACACACACAGGCAGAACATTTTATTTACAGCCATGTAAAACCAAAGATGATCAGCCTAAGAAATGAACATCTGTCTGTCCTTCACTAGTTCTCAGTTTCAGTGGGTTACTGTTAAAAGCTCAGGATAATCCTTATTTATAAAAAAGTATTTATTGCATCACAAATATTTCAATCTCAGTTCATGCAACAGCGAGATTTTAAATAACATAGACCTTTAGCTGCTTATGGTTTCTCTGGGTGTGTTGAGACTGTGTAGAAGAAAATGTTACATATGAACATAGAACTCAATGTAACTTTTGAGTTTGTTAGACTTGTGAGACTGTAAGTTGTGAGACTAAGTTTTTTTTCATGTTACATAACTACAGATCCTACAAAAAAAATGTAGACAAGATGCAATATGTGGTCAGTTATCCTGACTCAGATAGAGCAGTTACAGTTTACAGTAAATACGTGAAATGCCTTTAGAGAACTGCGCCACCTGGTGAGCTTTTAGGTGAGTTATCAGGTGAGCTGTCAGGTGGGCTGTCAGGTGGGCTGTCAGGAGGAAAACCTCGACTAGTGTCCATTTGAGAGAGAGAGGTTTTGACGAAATCTGAATGTGAAATGAAGGAATAATGCTTTCAAAATTAAAGACCTGGGGCCTGTACTACCAAGCAGGATTTGCGACTGTCGAGGTACTGTAACTTCAGGACTAACTCTGGGTTTTCAGTCCCATGAAGCTGGTTCTCTTCTTACCAGAGTAGATCACCACACAAGTTCAAGATGAGAGATCAAAGCCAGTCACAAGTCCAACTACTACCCAATCAGATCACTGGAAAACCAAGCATCATCATTCTACAAATCCTTATATAAAGAGTTTGAAGAAAACAATGATACACACACACTGATATTTCTTATGATCATGAATGATCAGCTCAGTGTAATTGACGACATCACACATTAACTTCTCTCCTCTGCTTCAGCAGCAGAAACAGTCTGACATCACTTCAGCTTCACTTCATAATAGTTTGATCATCGTCAGACAAAAGGGCAAAAATACTCGATCACTAGTAAACTTGATAAATTCCCATACTTATTTACATTATATTTTCAGGCTTACTTTAAATTTTGAAAAATTATTCGAGGAGGTTCTGCTTTTAGTTGTTCGAAGAATGTCGCTTAAACCAAATTGTCTGAGAAACTGAGAAAAATACGGCAAATGTGCTTGAAAAAGAAGAAAGAACATTAAATGCAAATAACCGATTATCAAAATGGTTGTTGATTGATTTTCTGTCAACCAACTAATGAATTAACCAACTAAATCTCGCAGCATGATTGAAATTCCGGACACCGTCAGGAGAATTCAGATCCGCTCATTGTCCAGAGTTTCCCTTTCACAAATGCAGCTCGCAACCGGAGACTGTTCGCGTGACTATCACCTACTTGAAATACTCAGTCAGGTTTATGCGAGGGGTATCACCAGGTTAGAGCGTGCAGGAGGAAGGATAGAAACATCAACACGTCCGCTCGCTTGCCGGAATTCTTCAGACAATAACCTGCTCTACTCACAAAAAGGCTGAACCTGACATTGCATTATGTTCATGCCTTTTATACGGACAAATAATTTTAAGACTTAAACCGCCACTTTAATTCACCATGAGTCATGGTACAAGATTTGCACAACTGTGTCAATTACAGCCATGGCTCTCTGCCTGGACGTCTGCCTCCATCAGTGGAGCTGCTGACGGTGAACTCTGACTGCAGCGGGGATTTCACGGGTAACTTTTGATGCTTGATCCAGCTGCAGGGGGAATAAGAGGCTTGCGGCGTGGCTTAGCCCACTGGTAATCACAGGGAAAGTCATTATGTCCTTGTAGTGCAAGGCTCTGAGTCTGAGTGGAGTGGGATGGCAGAACATACTGCATTAGGTCAGGCCAGAGTGTTTCAATAAGCTGTGATAGCAGGGAATGAATTTAAGATGATGACTATTCTGCGCCGTGAGGACGCAGCCCAGGCAGAGTCGACCTGTCAGCCGTTGCCTAGCTCTGGCGATGCTGCGCTACCACAGATAATCATTGTCTTAAATGACACTAGGTAAATCCTCTTTGTGCGCAGTTGGCAGGCTAAAACTGTCAATACCGTTTCCAAATCCGGGAAGTGTCCGCTTTTAGAATGTGCCCATGTGTAAGGTGCTTTTGACGTCAAACAGGAAGTGATCACCATTGTACTAGAAAGTGGGATGAGTACATTAAAGCTGCTACAAAACGTCCAACAATACAGTTAAAACTATATTTAGTGACAGTTTTTACCTAAGATGACGAAGCTTAAATGCAGCGCCTGAAGTGAATGAACAGTAGAATTAAAACAATTAGCCTCTGAGTTATCTGATGTTTTGTAGATAAACTATACTGTATTTAACCTTAATTTAAGACAGTATTTCTTTTATTAATAATCTTTTAAGCTCATGTTTAAAAATGGGGCGTATCTTATATTTCAGGACTAGACAGACAATTGTGTTCATTCATGAAAACAGACTGTTTTGAATGGGAAAAGTAACAGTGCAACTATATTCTCTTTTACAGAGCATTGCACTATGGTTTTTTTGGTAGCCTTAATATGTTGCTAGGCTAGCAACATGTCCCGATGGCCAGTGCCACAATGAACCAGGGAGAAAACAGCCAAGAATGACTCTACGTCTCTCCAGGATGATGATCTTGTTAAATTGTACAAAAAAAAAATTACCCAACTGTAACACACTCAGCTTCATAAACAGCTGTGATCTAAAAAGGTTGTTTTGTGTCAACAACATTTTATCCCACCTCCATTTCATTAAATGCTCCAGTGACCACTACGAAAAAGGTGCCAGCTGCCACATATCCTTCCATCGTAACCAAATACTGAAGTTACCGCAGGAGATGTTGTTGTAAATCGCACTAAAGAAAAGGCAGTCAGTCCGTCCACTTGTAATCCTGACTGTCAGTGTGTAAATCTCAGTGAGTGTCCTTCGGTGTGCTGTAGCGAGCGGTCCTGAGGGACGTGGTCCAGATTTATGTACAGTAGCAGTGACAAGACCCTGGCCTAGTTAACAGATGTTGCCCTCTGAGCACATTACACATGCTTCCTGGAAATCCATGTTTATATCCAAACAAAATCAGATCCAGTTGGGTTGTAGTTAAAACATCTGAGCGATATTATTTCACCACAGAGAGGAAGACTGTCTGGCATAGGAAGACTGACCTTCAAGTCAACAACACATTCACGCACTTATATTATTGATATTGCTACTAGGGTCGTGCACTATTAATTGATGAAATGATACAATACTACTAACCTGGCAAGTCAGCACCAGAAATACTGATCAGTTAAACTAATTATCAATATTGTATTGATGTACAATAATGGTAAACGATTTAATTTTAAAATGCAAGATGAAGCCTCTCGCTCCTGGCGACTTTTAGACTTGTCAACTAGTCTAAATTAAAATTTCCGCTTAGTTGACAGGGAAATTAGTCATTCGGAACATTGGTAATTGCTGCAGCATTACCAAATAAAGAAGGGAATGATCAGAACTCTGGTTTAGGTTATCAAAAGGCAATGAGCTATCCCTCTTTTCATTGTGGGGAGAAAAGGTTTAGATCATGTTTGACTCAAATAATGTCTGCAACCCTGTTCAGCTTGGTCCTCCCCTGAGAAACCCAGCGTGACGACTGACCAGGTACATTGTGCAAAGACGGCAGTCTGCTCTTTGACGTTTTTACCCCAAAGCCCCAACATCAGCAGTTCTCGTGTCAGCCCAGGACCACTGAAGGTGCACATTCAGACGTTTTCTCAAGAAGCAAATGAATATATATATATATATATTAGCAACATATGCACCTGGTCTTACAGGAGAAATTGGGAGGAAGAGAGTAACAGTGACGATGGCGTGTATGTGTGTGATCTGAAGAAAATGATAATGAAGGCGAAACATGTCCGGTCCTAAAACACCAATAATATCTCCAGCTAAATTGAACTTGATCTCATCAGACTTATCCTGTGATTATGTTATACGTGCACTATAATGTCTATACCCTGATGTGGAATCTATTCATAATAGAGGCATGTGAAAACTGGAGCAGCAATGAAGTGCAGCTTCTGTCGGTAATAAAACAACTGCAGAGGTTGAAACTCATAAAACCTAAAACAATATGAAGCAGTGAAGCTGACTTTTTAGCGACCAACGTTCTGTGGACTTAAATGGTCCAGAGTGAGCAAGGGCACCTACACCTGCACTGAAAAGCAGATTTTTTTTCTCTTCTTCTTTCTACTTGGTACAATGAGGTTTGTATGTGCTCTATTTAAAGGTTTGGCAGTGAAAGAGTGCATGCAGAGTTACACTGCATCTCCTTTACTGTGTTTGCTCTCTTCTCAACACTTCCCCTTCTTAATTTGCATGAACTGTAAGTACCACCAGACTTGACATCACTGTGGTCAGTACAGCCAATCCAACGAGCAAGACCTGGTCCATCAAAGCCTAACGTCATGTTTTGCACCTGAAGAAATGAAATCTGGTATTGAAGTTAAACATTTTTGAAAGACGTCGCAGTATGTTTATTCAGGGCTCAGTAGCTCACGTCAAGTGGTACGACATGCTTGCAGTTATTTAGAACAAACAAAAAAAGAAAATGGTCCCAACCAACAATGCTGTATAAAATCAAATATACACCCTGACTAAGTGCTCTTATTGACTACATATATCTAATATTTGATATTGTTTACTTCAAATTACTTGAGACAAGATCGAACCTGATCCTTTTCCGCTGCAAACGGAAAACTGAGCAGTGTTACTAATTTAGTGCCGTTTTTACTCTCGCCACTCTCATAAAACCCATTTCCAGCTGCAGCAGACATCCATCTTCAGCAAACAAGCTCGGATAAATTAAATGTACCGGACCTGCCCAGCAAAAACCAACTGGAAATGAAACTGATATTACTCCAAATAGATGCTGAAGACCAATAACTGCATTTAAAAACCATAAAGAGCATTTGAGTCTTTAAATTGACCATATCTGACCTATAAAAGACCTCATTCAGTAGCTCTTTGACAGTCAGATTTGAATGCTGCAAATTACTGTTTCGTGATAGTCAGCCTTATAGCAAGGCCGCCCTGATTTGTTAATTGGTGACGATAAATATAATGGGTTGCATTCAGACTGAACACGGAATTAAAACCGAATCCACCGATCTGGGAAAACTAAAAAGGGAGAAAGAGAGAGGGGTAAAACCTCTTTTGTAATTTTGATTAATGAATGCAGGTGTTTTAATGGTGAGAGTCGTGTGTGTGTGCGAGCGCGTGCCACTTTTGCAGATGGCGAGGATAGCGCTATAGCACATTAGGTGACCCTGAAAAATTTTTTAACTGACCGCCCACTTCTTCAGTTGTGTTACTAGTAAAGTTTTAGTAGCAGCCTCAGATTTAAGGGCCATTCTTGTTGTTGTGTTGCTTATATTTTTACAATACTGCTAATAATTTTACAAAGCATTTTCATACTGGTATCATACCTTCCATATCAATTACACTATATAAATCAACTTGTCACTGCCTAAAATTAAGATCAGTAAACATAGGTGTATAAATATAAACAATTCATCATCATTACAATTGACTTTTTTGGCAGTTTCAATATCCTGACTCCGGCATATGCAAAACTACTTCACCACCAGATTTGGGGAGCATTCTTCTACATTACAGTCAGAGATGTTACATAAGGGGGAGGGATTCCTTGATTCTGTCACAGCACACTGCACAGTAGAAGATGGGTCAGGACAGTAACTATTCATTTTTCATTAGTGAAAGATGAACGCGACCCCTCTTTTGCCAACACTTCTCGTCTGAGCTCTTCTCAGTGTTTCGTGCTTGTGATCGTGTGATGTGGCTAAAGAGTCGGTGGAGAGGCTTGGGGCTAAAATCAGACTTCATCAACTTCAACATCAAGTTGACCAGTGGGACCAGGTACATTCAGGATGTGCTAATGGTCAGGCTCAGCCTCTCTGGTCACTGTGGTAATAAATGACCACGCATCCTATTTATAACCACTAAGCAGCACACTGTGACGAGTCGGTGTAAGCTGCCTAACACTGCCAGGGTTAGACCGTGGCTCGTTGTACCAAGCAAAAAGAAAAGCGAGGAAAAATGTGCAAGATAGAGCTGGAGGAGAAAGTGAGTATAGATATTGCAACTAAAAACAAATTCCTATGCTTGAAATTAATGTCAAAAAAATGTTTTTTAAGATGCAGGAGGCTAAAAAAGTAATTTTTCTTCATTCATATACACTTATTATAAGCAATGCATCTAACTACAGGAGAGCACCATCAGTGCATTTATTCTTTAGGAGGGATTTCTCTTCTGTGATTGGCCGAGGTAGTGTGATGGCTATGATCATTAGTTCATCAGGACGTCTGACTCATCTCTAACAGCTATTTGCTGATTAATGCTCCATCACTTACACAAGTCACTCTTAATGTAGTACAGACAGATTTTTCTTTGATGGAGCAATTCATCTATTTTGCTCCAATGCAGGTGCATTACAGAACGACCATCAATACAACAACTATCCCTATAAAACTGCCGTATACAAAAAGAAAATAAGCTGCATATCAGAATGTAAATATTACACTATATCCTCAGTGAAGTTGCACTTCATTAGGCCAAACACAATCTCTGCTAGCAAAGGGCAACTAAGGGAGTTTAGTAAAGAAAAACTTACCCTTCCGTCGAGTACTTCCCCTGTGCTCCATTGTGGGGAGCGGGGCAGAAAAGGGGGGTGGAAGGGTGGGGGTCCTACTATTGGTCCCTGGGGAACTCCAGTATTAGGGGTCCAAAGTACAGAGATTCTGCTAGTGAAGTGCAGAAGTCAGGAACGCTGCCCGTGTTGTGTGGATAATGTGAGGATCAGCTATTTCTGTGACAGTGTTTGTGTGCGTGCGTGCGTGTGCGTGTGAAAAGTGGCCTGCGATGACGCTGTCAGCGACATCAGCCATGCATCACAGAGCACCCTCACCCTCCCACCGACAGACCTGCACACACACATACACACACACCTCCCTTCCCTCAACCTCCCACAGCTTCTGATCCCTGCCCCACCCCACACACACACACACCTCCCTTCCCTCAACCTCCCACAGTTTCTGATCCCTGCCCCCCCCCCCACACACACACACACACCTCCCTTCTCTCAACCTCCCACAGCTTCTGATCTCACACACACACACACACACACACACACACACACACACACACACACACACACACACACACACACACACACACACACACACACACACACACACACACACACACACACACACACACACACACACACACACACACACACACACACACACACACACATGTTTGAACGTACGCACTAAGGGGGCGGAGCAAAGAAAGCAAGGGAAGCAAAAGGCAGTAGTAAAACACATCCACGGGTTTAAGGGAGTGTGGCAGGAGAGAAGGTTGGATGGAGACACACACACGCACACCGAAAAAAGGAGTAATATGGAAGGAAGGTTAAGCTAAAAAAACAAACAAAGTCAATGAAGAAACTGACTTCTTGTTCACAAAAGGCATATTTGCGAGCTTGGGGGCGCTTAGCGAGCAGAGACAAAACTTGCCATCCAAAGCAAAAGGCGCGCAGTAGATCATTTCGAATCAATAACAGTTTACTATTTTAGGCCGCGGGTGGTGCTAGAGTGAGCAGTTTCATTTACTTTGTGATGTCCTTACTGACCTCCAGGGTACCATAGGTGGAGATGGTCAATTGATCAGCAAAGCACGGGGAGAATATGGGACAACAGACCTGCAGGGAGCTAACATCATTATGGTAAACTTCCCTGAGGCTTGAACTGTAGATGTGAGTGGGCAATTAGATTTTATTTTTACTGTAAATCATTCAACTACTTCTTTTTTGGGGGTTGGCAACAGATACAGTGTCAGGTTAACCCTTTTTTCAGTTTGTAAAACAACAAAAGAAATATCATCATAAAACAGACAATTAGAAAATTTGCCAAGCATGAAAATCTGTTGGTGAGCATTAGCCACAGCATTAGCAGTGGATGGACCCCCTAATCTGGGTTTATTCTAGACAGACTGAGCTAGATGTTGACCAAAAAGAGCCAAAGATGTGCCACAGACCCACAAACAGCAGAGACAATGGAAAAGACCAAGCTCTGCCCCGGCCATTCTCTTTACTAGACCTAGTGCTCTGCTGTCTTCCTTTGTCTTGGCTACCCATTAATCTGTCCGTCTAAGAGCATGTGAAGTGGGCACTAATCACTTAACAAGATTAAGCTAATCCTGAACTTTTTATAAAGCACAGAAGCCACACGCTGCGGAAGATATAACTTCTTTACAGCCTTAAACAATTTGCGGCTCAATTTTTGCTGCCCACTTTTCAGGCGAGTGACCGCCATGAGACGGACACTTACTGTCTGTCTTTGATATAGGTAACACGGTAAGACCCATTATCCTGAGCTATAGACATACAGAGTTTTGACCGTGACAATATGCTGGAATAGAAAATAAAATTAAAAAAATTCCATACTCAATTCACAAAGCTGTCACATGCCATATGATCACAAAACTGAACATCTGATGGCATCACCATTAAGTTGACAGATGTGTCAAGGCAAAGCTTAAAGAGGGGCTATCAAATTACACAGTAAGAAGGATTTAGTAGTATCAAGCCTCACTTGGTTTGATGTCAGATGGCTGCTGTTATAGTTATTTTGTGCGTGTGTGTGTGCGTGTGTGTGCACAGACGTAAGTGTGTGTGTGTGTTGCACTTAATGATGTCCTAAGCCTTTAAACCCCTTCAGGTTGATAACACTGTCTGTTATGTAACGGAAGGCAATGGTTGGGAGAGAAAGGACAAAGTGTGCACTAGTGTCTATAAAGAGTTGGATATTGGAGGAAATTAAAACATCCATACTATGATGGGGTGGGGGTGGGGGTGGGGGGTTGGGTTAACATTCTTTTTTTTCTCTGACACAAGTTCAATTACGTCTGACTGTGAAGAGCCTGTGTCAGCTGGCTTTGGTAACAGCCAAGCAGTTGATATTTGATAATGTGTTGACAACTGTAAACCACCGAATCGCATTTCAAATGGAGGATGTGATGAAAGTGTGGGAGTATGTCAGAGAGGTGAAAGGGAGGATAGGGGTCAGCCAAGGCGAGAGGGATCAGTGTCACTTGGTGCCACTTAGACATGAGTATTGTTAACACTAAGCACGAGACAAGTGAGAGAAAGAGAAAAAAAAAGGAAGAAAATTAGAGATTTCTGGCTCAGATTATGTGCTTTAAAAAAGATCTTGCCTGCCAAGGCACCTTGCGGTATGCGCCCTCACCATTATAACAAAATAAATCATTCAGGACCGAACGGGACAAGTGAATAAATTGAGTATTTGTAAATCTATAATTGGATTAGTGTTTAGATAGAAATTAGCCGCAGGCCACCACAACCTCAGAAATAAATTTAAAAACGAGTTCAAAGTTGACAGAGCAACTTAACACAGATCATTTTGCCTAATGTTTTTCTACCATGTGATATGCCATAAGAATGTAACACCTGCAATTCTCTGAAAAATACTCCTTAGTCGAACGAGAGCATTCAACCAATCGACTTCTTGATAGCACTAAAAATACTTACTCAAAAATAGTGAGAATTATGAAAGGACAGAAACCACTAATAATATATTAACAGTTAACAAGAGTAATGTAATTCCAGATATACAGACATGCATCTGTACTTTTTTGGTGTTTTAATCCAGTCTGTCCCATGTGCTCTGACTAAAAGCATAAATGAGTCATGGTCATGTGAGAATGAGATTTAAATCAACCAACTTCTTCTTTCCAAAAACTAAGTAAACTCCACACAAAGTCATAAAGACTTGTCTGTCTTGGAATGCCACAAAGAGAGAGAGAGAGAGAGAGAGAGAGAGAGAGAGAGAGAGAGAGCCACCACTTCACCATATGGTGTCACAGTCTTACAATCTGAAGGGAACTGTGCCCATAAATACAAACCTCTCCTTTCACAATGAACTGTAGCTGTAGTTGTCAAGCTAAATGCTTAGATTGCATCCTGAATCAAGCCAGACTCATCTCTAACCCCTCTCTAATAACTCCCAGAATCCAATTAAAGAAAATTGTTGCCAAGGAAACTTAGAAGGACCTGAAGGGCTCTAGGAACCAGATGTTGGTTGTGCTGCGAACATTTAGTTAACAGGGTATGGGTATGTTTAATATAAGAAATATATCAAACATACTTTAGCAGCGATGATATTTTCCAACAGAGATTGCATCTGGGTAATACATGGGATTTCTGCTTCATGACAATGTTCTGAACTATTATCAGATAATATCGGCCTTCATGTCCCATATTACACAATCCCTGGCTCCTCGCGGATGATGGAGCTGATAAACAATTATGAAAGAAACAACCTTTTTTTCCAGTAAATAAGTGAGTGTTTTTTTCACAACATAACAGAAAACCAAGAATACTCGGCAGCACTTCGAAAACAGGTGTTTCGTGTATGTGTTTGAGTTCGTGTGATGTCTGAAACTAAAAGTGCCTCGCATTTGATAATGGACACGTGGGCACTTTAGTAGCATTGACCCAATACCAGGACAAGACTGTTAATAGCTACTGTTGGTGACCACATCCAGCAGTGGGAACATTTCATTGCTATTAAATGGTTGGTTCTTGGCTCTAAACAGACTTTTACCAGAGAGCTACATCATCATGTTTATTGGTTTTCCCAATGTGCATCATTTAATGGAAGAAACGCGGTTGACCAGTTAAGAAGCATTAGAGCTCTGTGAGTGCAACACCTTACAAACAAATTGTACGGCAAAAGACCAGCAGTGAATATTTCGACCTAAGCATTATGAAAAAAGAGGACATCGCTGAAGGAGACATCTGTACACATGTTCAAAGGATTCGAATTTAGTAGAGTTTACAGAGTTTGCGTTGTCCCTGAACCTATGTTGAGGACAGTCTCACGAACCCAGAGGGCCTCACACAAACTACAGCCGACAGTGACAGGACAGATAGACGGGGCACAGAAAAAGCCACAAAAGTGTAGTATGAGCTTATTGGCTGAGGGTTTATCAGAGACACCACATTGAGGACAGGGAAACGGAGGGGAGGAGAGATCACTGTACAGGAAAGGGCAGACAGCAGACTGGGCAGTTAGGGCTGTCTGTCTAAACCATCCCAATGAACAAGTATGAAAATGCCACAGCTCCTTTTTAAGAGTTGCTTGGCATCTCTTACAGTAATAATTTGACGTGTGTACATTTTGTATGGAATGTTCCTTTTATTTTTAATAGCAGCCAGATAAATGAGGCGTCTCACCTTTCAATATTTTCCATGGAACTATGATCTTCGCAAGCAGTATTTAGCATGTGCACATATAGGAACTGTTCTGTTGATGTAGTTTTTCCCAAACATATGTCCGGTCAAATCAGACATGAGATGTTAAAATGATTGGGGTTAGCAGGGGACGTACGTTATACTGTCGACACATTATTTTTTTTTAAACATTGTGACTGTCAGTATCAGGTACAGCGGATCACTTTTCAGTGCTGGCCTTGATAAACCAAATATTATTTGTGATTGTAAAATCATCCAAGTCTGGTCCCATTGCTTCTCTCACTCCCTACATTCCTGAAGCAACACTATTTGCCTCCCTTCATCCCTTTTCAGACGACATCCACCCTTCAGTATATTATACCACAGACACAAGGGAAAGAAGTTCATCATGACTCATACGTTTTTAATCAATCTGAATTTGTGAATTTATTGAATATGTTGTAGAGCTGTATGTGTGTGGCTGCATATGGATACACCAGGTGAATTTTCTGCTTAACCCAGTAATCTAATCAGTAGCCTGCACTAAAGACTCACAATGCATTAGGCAACTGTAGTGAAATGTATGATAGCATTTCCAAGAATTATGCGCAGGATCTATTATAATAATGTAACCATGAACCATATGTAGACTGAAAGTCCTGCAGTTGAATAATGGTGTCTGATTGCGTTGCTGAGGTGAAGATGGAACAAGCAGAACCAAGTCCTGTGGACAAAGCAAACACACAGAATTGAGCAACATCGCAGGGTCAGAAAGGACACCAACAAAAAAAAAAGAGTTACCAAATTGTTCGTAGAGGACAGGAAGGGAACTGAGACCACAACAAGGTCTGTACATGTGTTTTCAAGACCTGTCGCAAACAAAGCAGAATCATTCTGCCAAATTATGAGACCTGACCAATGTTTTAGTGAGTGTATTCATTATTCAAAAAGGAAAAAAAGATACAGTATGCTCTCATCTCTTGATAATTGTCCTTAGCTGTTTCTTAGCTATTATCCTGAAGTTTGTCTTTTTCCAAATACTGGTCAGTGGCTGGTAAACACAAGAGCCCCCCCCCCCTTTCAAATTTGACATTTCAAAACAGTCACTTCCCAGAACAGAATTATGTTGAGGCCTAGTCTCAGGTCACTATGTTCCCACAGTGAAGGAGCCCTCCCTGGATCATCGGGGCTTTTGTGAAGCTCCCCTTTGGCAAATTTTTTGTTTTATTTAATCCATTACTGAGGGTAGCAGTATGTGCACAAAGCTATATTGTAATCTATGACAGAGAAAGACAAACACCATCTTGTTAGAAGAAAATGTCAACATGCAGTTTGATTAGATTTAGAGCTGCAACGATTAGTTGATCGATTGAAAATGAATCTGTAACCATTAAAATTACTTCTGTGATTACTAATAAAATGGAAGGATTTGCTTCTTTTCCTTGTCCAAGGCTTAAGAAAACCAAATATATTTGAGTATTGGACAAAACAATATATGTGATGACGACATTGTCTTGGGCTCAGGTAAATTGGAAGGGGAGTTTTCACTGTTTTCTAATTTTCATACAGTTTCATAGACCAAACAATTGCTATAATTTAGTTCAATCTTTAGTTGCAGCACTAATTACGTTAGAGATTAAACAATTAGTTGATTCACTTACAAGACAATCTACAGAAAATCAGTCCCATGTAATTTTAACCCCGCTGATTTCTGAATATTTGAACTATGCTATGCAATATCTTTTGAAAAATACTGCTTTCAATTTTGCTTGTTTTGTACAACTAACTCAAACAAACAGGACTTAGTACATGATAGTGAGTGATAGTTAACTACTTTTGAGACATGGTTTTGTGTTGTCTATCCAGTCACATCTGAGCAAGTGTTACTCACTTAGATGTGAGGAAATTGTTTTTTTTGTTTTTTTTTAAATGCAATTCCCGACATCAGCCAGGCATTATGCTTGTATGGCAGTTTGCTGGAAGCACATTACATGTGCTGCTATAGAAATACAACATGCACAAGGCAACTTGTGAAAGCATTGGAGGTTACAGAGTTAACAACATTGTTGGGGAGAAAAGAAGGAACAAAAATACGGAGAGCCTCATTCAGAAACCGCTTTAAACAGAACCAGACATGCCTGGGAAATAAACAGGAAACACATGTCCAGGACAGATGGGCCCACAGACCAACGGACAGAGGCAGCAGCTCCCCAGACTCTTGGTTCACCTGCTTAGTTTGAGCCCAAACAATAAGGTTGTATTTTACTATAGAAGGTTTCCATTTAGTAAACAAGTGATAGGTAATTTTAAGTTAAAACCCAATACCAACACTTGTAATACTACTGAAGCCAAAACCTCCACATCATACCTACTCTGTCATTTATTAACAAGGTGTGGCTTTGTGCAGCTTTGTCCCGAGTGGGCCAACTTGGCCAAAAGTTAGGGCTCACATTTATTCTTGGTGACCTCAAAGTAGAGGTCTGCACAGCACTGCTTTTCAATCCCGCACTGGTCCACTCCCAAGTCATTTTCACTATTATGTACACCCACCATCCCACTCCACCCACTCTGCAACACTGATCTACTGAAAATCTGTACATAGATCTGTACAGGAAAATAAGACACATATAACCCTCATAGATTTTATGAATCTAAAATCTTATAGAGTTGATCAATGGGTGAGCTGTTGATGACATGAACTGAAATACGCTCAAATAAAAGACTCAAAAATCAAAAAGAAACAACCAAAGAATTATTGTAACACAGAAACATCATACTATCATGATGACAGAGAAACTAAGAAAGCTTGGTTACCGTGCTTAGCAGTATATATAGTTAAATAGAGAGTTCCAGTTCAACAACACAGTGACACATTCAGTGCATACGGCACTTTCGACGTACATAAGTCACATTTCTGTGACAACGCCGATATGGATTTTGGTCAAACACGCAGCTCAATCTGTGTGCGTCATAGGCAAAAGACAAATAAAGCTCTTTTAACATGTTGAATATGTTTTGATATGCATATGCATAGAAACAAATACCACATATTTGGGTAAATGAACATGCATGCATAGTCTCGCTTTGCTGTTTGAACACTTGTTACTTTTCCCTTTACACCAGATGCAATCACAATTTCTTTTTCAATTGGCTTTGTGTCGTTCTAACAAAGACAAAAATGGGACACTAAGGCCACAAACTGTTTTACTACTTATCATCACCCGACTAAATGATGGTTTCCAAAAAAATTCAGGGACTTGAATTTAAATTATGTCAGGAAAAGGAAAGTATAGATGGCAGTTGCTGACAGCCCAGGAAGCTGGAGTTGGTGACATTTGAATAAGTTTTGCATTTGTGTGGTTGACAACTTATGCAGATGACTAAGCTTTAACCCGTCTCCTGTAGAAAAATTTAATACAAAGAGATCGAAAACGACCAAAAGATAAGTGGTTTGAGATCATGTGCTTTGTGTTTGCCCTGACCTGATACTACACCACTGGGGTATTACATAAATGTGCCAAAAGTTAAACTGAACCTCCAATTTGTAGGTTCAGGAAATGCAGAGTATATAGCTGCTGGTACACGTGATCAGTTTCAGGAGGGATTAGGCAATGGGAATATACAGAACCACGGAAGGGAGAGGAGCACAAAGAGGGAATTCAGTGCGAACGAGAAGAACTGGACTCCATTACATTACAGCACAGGGGTGGGGTCTCACCTCCCTCCACTCAGCCAACGGGAAGAGAGCCAGCGTGGTAATCAATAAGAGTTAATGTGGTTTGACTCAGTCCTGCACAACATGCTCATGAGCCTGCAACATTTAATGCTATCAATGTCTCTGTTGTATTACCAGAATAAACTGCACAAAACTGACAGCTTCAACCGACCAGTCTCCCTTCCCACGCTTTCCCCAGTCACGTTTTCACCAAATCAGACTGCTAAAACAACAAATTACAAAAATAGACCAATAAGAAACAACAATAAAACCTCTTCCAAGAATGAATGTAAAGTGAAAGTTAAAAAAATGAGCTTGAATCCACTTTAGATTATCTGTGTATTGAATACAGTATCAGTGCAAACAAAATGAAGTGTGATGCTTCGACAAGCCAACTACACATCATTTTGTGGTTCCATTTCCAGTGCATGGCCTTTGCGATATGTCATCCCCTGCTCTCCCACTAAAAGCCTTTGTCAGAGAGGGAAAAAAATGGTTGCATGTGCACAATCATATGTGCAGGGAAAACCAGAGCACGCCACAGTATGATATCCTGCATAACCATCAAAGTAAAGAGCCCTTCTCTTTCCCACAGTCTGTAAAAATGGTATCCAGCATGCAACTCCACAGCAGAAAATTAAAAAACTGGGATCTGATTCGCTCAGCGCCATGTGAAGCGCTGTAAACGCAGCAGCTTCACTAACAGCAGTCTGGCAAAATATGGGGTGTTGGAGAGGAGTTTGTTAAATGTGCACTTCGTGACCGTCTGCCTTCAGACAGGTTGATGTCAGGTCGGCAGAGGGAAAGGGAGAACCTTTAGTACCTATGCCAAGGATCTGATGTTACATTTATATCTCTGCCCAGTTAGGATGAATTATGCGAGATGGAAAGCTTGATAGAATTACCTGATTGTCAGGAAAAAAGGACGAAGTTGGCCTCCTACATTGTGCTTCTCCAATTTGAGATCTGGACAGATTTGTGGAAATTCACGTAATACACCTATGATGCAATTGAGGTGCATGTTATGCATTTTGTCTTCATGCAGCAGGGTTCACATGGGAGCATGTGTCTTGCCTCAGCCAAGGCATTGTGTAAAAGTTCTGTTATCCTGCTGTTAGTTAAACACTAAAGTTCACTGTTCAGTCTTCAGAGGGCGAGTCACGTTGCATGTCAATGGTAATCAACACAGAGGGAGATGGGCCATGGGTTTCCCCGATGAGACCGTATGTGTTGGTCCTGTGTGTTTTTACGACAACTCTGGGGAATTTGGCAGAATAACATAATGTTTATAAGAACAAGATGGAAAACAAGACACACACAAAAAAAAAAAACAAGCAACCGGTGTGGAGCGGGACAAAGGGAATCATTGGAATGGAACAACAGTTCAGTCATACTCCCTTGAGCGGCAGTGGCGTGTGAGGGGAAACTCTCTCTGTAAAGTCTAAATGAACAAGCCTTCCCTAGATTTCAGCATCTTCCCCGTACATTATCCACCCACACATACCCAGCCCACAAACGTGTGTAGAATGAAGCCAAATTAGAAGGCTGCGCTGGAAACTGTAAGCAAAGTCTGGAGCTTTCCCGAAATACTTCTCTACCCAACCTTTAAAAAAGGTACACATTTTACCCGAGTGTCACATGAAAGTAGAAATGTTTTAACCCATTGGGCATTAGAAAAAAGGCTTGAAACTTTGCAATTAGCATTCTGTGTCCCATTTGTGTTAATCGCCCACCTGATGGAGCCAAATAAAACAACATCTGATCTCACCTGTGGTGTCCTCATCTTCCTCTTTCAGCACGTTGTTGTCATCCACATCCTCCTCCCCCTCGTTCCCCTCTTTAGCCTTTCTTGTGTTGTCCTTCACCGGGACCACGGTGAAGCTGGTGGGCATTTTTACACCATGTGCTTCCTCTCAGTGTCTCCTGTTTGTCACAGTCTTATCTCTCTCCGTTCTCTCCTCCCTCTCGGTTCTGCTGCTCCTCTCTCTCTCTCTCTCTCTCTCGCTCTCTCTCTTCCTCTGTCCAATAGCTGTCACTCTTCTCTTCCTTTTTGCTCTTGTTCGCAGCTGTTTGCTTTTTTTTCTTCTCCTCCCCACTTAGTGCCGTGACGTGCCAAACTCTCCAGGACAGACGTTGGGTCTCACATCTGAGTTTTTGTTCCTATCGCTGGGGTTCTACTGTACACCCATGTGACCCCCAACCCCCCTCCTCCCTCCCCGCACCGACTATCCTAATAAGGAAGAGCAGAAGTGCCCCGCCCAATGGGGGTAGCACACACAAACACACACTAGCATATAAAAAGAATGACATGCATTTGTGCTCATGAGAGTGTGACCTCATACATACAGCTCTTTCTGTGCCTGAGGCCAGGTCGTCTGTCCAGGAATGTCGCTCTGTCTCTCACACATAACAAAAGCCGGCAGTGTCAGTCTTTGTTCAAAGAGAGGAGGAAGCCATGAGCTGCTCCAATGAGGAGGAAACTTCTCCACACACAAATACACACATCCCCTCACTTCCTATGCCGTGTTATTTGACCCCGTGTGCATAGTCTGAAGTGGGCAGGGCTGCTTTAAAGACATATACTGGTCCTCGACACACACACACACACACACACACACACACACACACACACACACACACACACACACACACACACACACACACACACACACACACACACACACACACACACACACACACACACACACACACACACACACACACACACACACACACACACACACACACACACACACACACACACACACACACACACACACACACACACACACACACACACCTACCTAGAGGGGTTTCTGTAGCGCAGCTGCACGCACATGGTAACACACACGTTCAACTTCTGCATTACATATCTCAGTAAAAATGTACAGTACAGCATGTTTCTGCCACAATACACTTAGAGAGGGGGAGTGAGAGAATACAAGGTCCAGTATTGTTGACAGTAGACACAGACTATTGCACCTTAGAATTACACAATGGTTTTTAAATTCCAAAGCCTGAGAAAATGTTTAGAAGTTGACACTTTTTTGAGGGGGGTTAAGGAGAATTTTTAAAAATTCATTCAACAACTAAAACTACCGAAGGAAACAATTAACCAATCTGACTATATGTCAGTTCTTATCTTATTCAGATCCCACTTCCTTCAAGCAGCATCACTCAGCAGCAGCAGCAGCAGCAGCAGCAGCCGTGCTTATGTTACATTCCATCAGCTGACCTTCTATTGCTAATCCAAAAACAGTGAGTCATTTCCTCAGGGCAAAGAGTGCAGTGAAAGTGATACAAGGTCTCAAGTAACCAACACCCTGGTGTGGTGGGAAATGCTCGTGTGATGGGGGGAAAGCCAATGCATGAGAGGCAAATGTCCAGTTCTTCCATAATGCTGCCGCCCCTAAGCCCCATGGATTCTAAATATCTATCGGAGTCCCACCCTCAGCAAGTTAATCTCTCCTCCCTTTAGTCCCCCCCCCCTTAACGTGATGACATGCAAGATCAATACATTCGACGGAAGGGTGGAGGCTGCAGGAAATAGGGAAGGGAGGAGGTGGTGCTGAAGGCAAAAGAGGGAAGAGAGACAATGATCAAGTTACTGTTATGAATATTATTATTTTAAGATTGCAACTTAAGCAAGGCTTCAGAGAGCTCATTTCTAAAGAAAGAATGATTCAGTTTTTGCCTGGAACTACTGAGGTTGAGAGAATTCCTGAATTAACGCTTTCTACACTGATTAATACTGTCCACACGTCTAAGAATTAAACTCCGCTAGTTTCATTTTCCCGTGAGAAGGAATATTTCTTGTCACAGACGTTAATCGCTCGATCAGTAAAGTTTTTCAGCCATCCAGTCTGGTATTTCAGAAATGCTGTAGAGAGACAGCAGGTCGGGTTTCAGTGAGACATAATGGTTTAGTAAGTGGGTGTGGTTTCAAATATCACATTGAATCCAGGCAACATGCAAATTAAGAAAAATTGTGAATATGACCGAGGGCAACATTTATCAATGGGGTGAATGGACAACTGAATGTTCCCAAAAAAAATGTGTGGTTTTGCTGAGCTATAACAACGAGAGCACTTAGCTAATTCCTGCTTAGTGGATGAGCAGTAAATGTAACTGACATCCACTGACGACATGGCCAGACAGTCTGACTGCTTCTCCAACCCATCAGCGCATCAAGGCCACGAGGACAATGTCCCTTTCATGAGCGTGTTTACAACAACGCAACGTGGAGACTGAAATGGAGAACTGCTCTTGGCTTAATGCTGAGCCATGAATATTTTCTCAAGGCTTTCCCACCATGTCATGTCGCATGATTCAGTTTTTCACGGCCAGACGCACAAACATTAACGGGAGGGTGTTTGTGATATGTCTTTCATTCAAGACTCAGCTGTTGCTCCAAAAGAATCATGGAAAAAGAAAACAATCACATTATAAAATATCAATATATGTCATTATGGGGCACTACTTTCTGCACCTCATGATATCACGCTTTGACAATGGACAAACTACATCACAATGCAGCACCAGCTAAAGTATTGTAGTCATTTTGCTGTGAGATTTTGAAGCTCCGTTATGAGTAATTTTCAGAAAATTGGCTCCGGACATTTTCCAGAGTTTGCCGTTCACATATGAAGAACACAGCAGGGCATTGTCAAAGTTATTCACAGCAATAGGAACATTTCTGGAAACATTCTGGTGAGGGGTGGTGCCTGGGTATAAAGCGCGCCCCGAATCTTCCAGAGAATTTCCTGCTGTAGGGGGGGCTGGCAGGAAAAGTATGTTCTCAAATTAAGCCCATCCGGTAACGTCCAGGATAATGTCCAGACTTCAGTGCATGTATGAATACTTTCTGAACCCTCAGTGTATCACTCAGTGATGCATTCATCTGCCCAAAAAAACTAAACAGACCCCTTTTCTCTACATCAGGCTAAGGTTTCTAAATCCAAAATAGGTATATTGATTGATGCTGCAAGGGAAGATGGGAGGAGAGTGGATATGCAACAGATACACTAAGTAGATCCCAAGGACATAGGAGGCCAGAGCATGAAAGGAGGCAGTTTCTCTTTTTATAGGAGCATTGTTTTCTAGGAGCAGCAATGTAGTTTAGTCAGAAAACAACACTTCAAATAACTGGGACATCACATGACTTCCCTGCTCAAGAGCCTTTGATAAATCCTCACCAGTGACTCGCAGTGCCCTCTGGAGGGGAAGGGGGAAGGACAACCTCTCTGTTCAGATCTCTTTGACTCATGTCAAACTCATGGAGGCGAACAGACTTTGTGGTTTGGGTCGTGGCCTTTGTCACATTTTAACCTTTTTCTGCTCTTAAACTACATTGCATGTTTAGTTTTTTTTTTATAACAGACGCAAGAGGGTCTACAAAAGAAAACCAAGGGGCATCCAACTGGTCCTTTATCCTGTCATTTGTTGAATGCAATAACAAAACACCAGTATTTTAGCTGTTCTTTTAGCTATATCTCATCATTGCAGGGGTAAGTGGAAGACTTGAGATGACTCTTTGTTGCCCCCATCTGATGAAACCTGGTAGTGCACCAGTTACACCAACAAGATGACACATTTTGTTTTATATTCTATACAAATGTATCCAAACACGTTGAAAAACAATCAGGCTGGCTAGATGAGAAGCACAAGCACTGAGGAGTGAAACTAAATGAAAAAACAATGTCAATGATCATAGTAAAATCAGACTTTCCTAGTGACTGACTGTAAAATTGTCATTGAACTAGACTACACTGCCAACTCACTCAGGTGTTTCACTGTTTTGGGACTAATAAAAGATTTTCTTATCTTAAACATTTCCAAGACTGTTGTTGGAACCAAAGCTAGACAAAACTCAGCAGCAAGACATAAACAATAATTAGAGAGAGGTGGCTGCTCATCAAAAGGCAAAGAAGACCACCATATATTAGCAAAGTATGGTGCAATACTCTGCATGCAGGTAACCTGGAGTCCACAATACACATGGATGGCGACGCCTCAGACATCTCAGGTAACAGCGCACTTGACAGTCATCCATAAAACTCCATTTGACACAGCAGGCTCAGGTGATACTGTCCTCTCTTAAGGAGGTAATTACCCTTTATAGAGTATATTTCATTCTACATAATTTTCCCGCAAATTCTGTGTTTTCACTTAATGACAGCTGACAAAGTTCACAGCCTGGAGATTGAAAGTGGACGATGCAATTTCAAATCCAGTGGATCTTTATTTCATAGTGAGCCAGTGAAATTAAGATTTTGCTTATGATTAAAAAAATCTTTGGAAACCTGGTATCAAAACACCCCAGGGACACTTCAATGAAGCCAGGCATGTGGAAATGCCAGGTATGGGCATTCATATCAGCCGATGATGACGTACAGCAAAAACAGAAGCTGACACAAGTGTTTCGTGAGCTCAGTTCCCTTTTCGAGCAGCCAGCTCAGTACAAGCCGTGAGAGATGCAGGAAATGATTGAAGCTCCCACTGTATCGGTTCCATCTGTGGCAGCCAACTGAACGGCAGTCAATTAGGCTGCCTGCGAGAGGCGTGGCGTTACAGAAGGTTATCCTTAGGCTCACGCAGAACATGATACTCGCTCGATGCGTCTCTCTACACATTTCTGACACCCGATATCCAAAGACGCCACCACCGGGGAGCTTCCTACAGTACCTAGGTCTCGCCATATACCTCGGGTGGACACAGAAAGTAAATAAAAAAATTAACAAGTCATTTTTTTGTTGAGACACCTTCAAAAATTCTTAAACTCAATGGTGGTTTTCAATCATTGCATATTATTCCCTTTTGCAATAAAAACGCATGATCAATGAGCCACAAAGTTGATTCAACAAATGTTGGCATCAACGAGAATTGAACTTAAAAATTCACAATGGCAGCATTTATGGCAGTGTCATTATAGGGAGTCATTCTGTCCTCATCTGTTCCTGTTTATGTGTCCGCTCCCTGTATGTACTGTACAACAATTCCTGGCCAGCACCTGATGTCATTTCAAATGTACATTTTTCTCCGTCATTAGGAGTGAGGCCCAAACGACTGGCAGTAAATAAGTTACTTAGCCTTCTAACATAATGCTGACCCAAGAAGCTGGAAAACCCCATGACCACTCACACCAAATGTAGAGAGCCTCCTGCGGAAAAACACGTTGTGTTTCGTTTTTTCCCACGTCTGTTCTGTTCAGCAGCAACGGCTTTCAGCTGCTGCTATTATTATCCCTTATCTGGCCACTTGCATTATGTGTCTGGATGGAATAAACACTATTGGATGAGATAAGTAGAGGATTTCAGGTTTACAAGGCAGGTGACAATATTCTTTTAGGGATGTGCGATGACCCCAATTTGAGGAATAAACATCTAAAACACAATAGTAGGGTTCAGTTCGAGACTATTAATATTGTTTATGTAGAGACTATTAATATTGTTTGTGTAGAGACTCCTACATATGGTATCGGCTTCAAAAATCTAACACTGGACAGCCTACACTTAAAGCTTGCCGTTCACCTTTAACACTGCCACCACATCAATCTTTTGGACTGCACCGACATGCCAACCATATCATGTTGACAGCTGCAACATTCTACAAAACCTAATGGTCAATTTTTTTGGTCAGGATAAAGAAAAAGAAAATAGAGGTAGCACAGTTAAGCTCTATGGAAAAAAACAGGATTTGCCCCCCATGACCCTCCCAATCTCAGATGATGATATACATATGTTTCGTGTCACGAGTCCACAAGGATAACACAGGGTTATTTTTAAAAAGGTACAGATAGATACAGAAAACAGCATCTGACGAGTCACTACAGCAGTAGGCAAAGCAGATACAGAACTGTTCTCTGCTAGTTTATGAAATTCTGTAAATGATAAGTAGAACTTAAATGTAATGTTTATGTGCCTGAAGTAATACATTTGACACAACAAGACACACAGCCGGTTAAAAAATGAAAACAGTTTTACGACTTGCCCAAAAGGCAGATTCAGAAACTGAATGGGAGTACGTGTTGAAATAACACACGGCCAACACAGTGAAAGATTCAAATCTTCTGCAGTGCTAACCACAGCTTCTCGGTGATGTCAAAGCAGTGAGTTATCGTGAAGAACAACAAAGTTTTGGTAAAGACAAGAGAGATGTGTCCCTCCCTGCATGCCTTCTGGTCACGGATAAGTAGAAATGACTCACTTGACTATTTAATGGCTAAATGAATGAGAAGAGAACAGAAAGGTTTAACTAGCATGATGGCCATAGGTATACCTTAAACTATTATAATGCTCTCAGATGAAGTCATGACGTCGGTGTCAACCTTTAAAAACAAATGACCACATTAAAAAAGAGGCAATTTGCAAGATTTTGCCAAAACTGTGCCTTTCCCCAAAAGAAGAGGCAATGAAACCCTCTGCAAACACACCTCCTCCTAAGTGTTGCGTGTAAATAACGAGCAACTGGGACAAACGTCCCAAGCAGGAGCAGGAGCAGATATAGTGGACACCCGCCGTCCGGGGCCCAGTTGGTGTCCATGTGCTGACTGCTGGACTCCAAATAAAGCAGAGGGCAGCACATGACACCCAAGGTGCATGCCTTTTTAAAACGTGAATGTACGGACGCATGGCAACATGTGTAGCGAGGACATTCCGAAGACTCGCTCCGTCTGTGTCCAAAAACTAATTGGGAAAGCTGCGTCACTCTGCTCTTACTTATTATGATTTAATATACCTGTAAATGTCGATTTTTTCTTGATTGTCTACAATCTCCCCACCAAGACGAAGAGAGAGAAAACAGGACACACAAGCAATTGGGTAAAGCAGACAATTATGAGAGTGGCTGTTTGAGTCCATAGACAGAACATTCGACGGTATTGTTGCCAAAGTGCCCGAGCAGAAACAGGAAGTATTTAAGTAGTGTTGCGTGGCAAACAAATACTACAACGTTAACGCAATATCCTAGAGCCCAAACCCGTGATCGGTTCTCAAATGCGTCCTTAATGCATCTTGGTTGCATTCACACTCAAAGCAACGCTTAGAGGAGCACTTAAACAACAAATCTTCATGCCACTGAAGCTCAAACGTTGCATTATTAGCTGAAGTAGACTCAATAAACCTACTTGGCAGAGGCCTGTGCTCTGCAAACACATTCTCTAGTTTTCCATTTGGTCAAATTTAAAAATTTCATGTAATCAGAACAGACTTGTGACATCGTTTCAGCATCGGCATCGTGATATCATGAAAAAAATTAATGTCTGCTAACTGCTCAGCAACAAAGTTTCCTGAAACTATAATGCATGCACTGTCAGAGACAGTGAGAGATGTCCAGTCTGTGTCATACTGTCACATCAAATTTAAATCTGACACCTTCTGGAGACCCTTATCCCTGAAGAACCTCATTTATCTTTCGCTGGCTGCTTAATCTCCCATAAATCCAAATATAATCTTAGTCATCCTCATTATCGCAGGCGAGCGGCAGGGGTACACCCTCTTCATGTGATTTCATCAACTATATACATATATATATATATATATTCATCACGTGCTTGTTTTCAGAGCATATACTTTATATATTATACATTATGCTATCATAATATATACTAAGTACTTTACACATTGTTAGCTTTCGACAATCATGTTCATGTTCACTTGACTCTCCTCACAGCTTGGCCTTTGCCTCAATCGGTCTGAACAGAGAGGACACAGACTCTGTAACTACCGCTTCCACTTTACAATATTTGTTACTCAATCTCCCACCAAACATTTGTTTGGCAACCCTGATGACAGCTCACCGATACATTCAAATATACAGAAAGCCTTGTGCATTATTTATTTATGACGTACAAATATCAAGAAAACATTCTCTCCATTTATACGGTAACCCTTTTATCCGTAGCCTTTCAGTGCTGCCTTTTTTGAGACAATCTTTCAACAAAAATTTGTCATGATAAGCTAATTTATTTATTTTTTTTTAAGAAAAGAAAGACTAATCTTTACCAAGATTGGTGGTTACACGCAAGTGTTACTGGAACTACTAGAAGACGTGCCTCCGCAGTGGAAAATGCCCGAGCATCCATTATCCAAACGTTATCTAAACTCGTTATCTGCTACGTTAATCAACTTTATCATTGAGGAATTTAATTTAGCCGAAGCATCCAGCAGCCAAACAGAAATATAGATTACAAAACACGACGAAGGCATCCCTGCTATCGGCCATGTATTGATTGCTATGCAATGACTGCAGGAAAGGAAGGAAATGAAACCGAAATCCAGGGCAAATAACTCGCAGAACAATAAACAATAATAAAATGTTTGAGAGTCCTGATTGGTCAGTTTTCATTGTTCAGTTATAATATACAGTCCTGTTTTCTTTTTTGTAGAAATACCTGCACTTCCCATGACCTCAAGGATCACTGATGCAGGCAACAAGAAGCAACTGTCCGTCACCAAGAAGGAGGTGGTGACGATTCCCTTGGGTCAACGACAAACCTGGCATTCTATATTGGTTGGGAAAATGTTGACAGGGTCGTTTCTCAAAAAAAAAAAATCAAGAGCAGAGCAGAAATCTGAGAGGAGAAGTTTTTTGCGAGCGCACAGAGGCAACCTGAGCACGGGGAGAAAGACTCAGATGGAAGCACATCACATTTGTGCAGAATCAACTTTTAGCAGGAGCAGAAAAGATGTTCGACTGTTTTGTGTTATTTGATTTTGTTGTGAAAGTAAAATTAGCATTTCAAGGACGAGCAAAAGCACTGCACACACATAATCAAAAGTGAACGCCCGTCTTCATATGACAGAATGAAATTCCATCTGTGCATTAAATCTGACAAGTGCCGACCTGTTCTTGTATCAAGGGGAGAGGAAATCATGTGGAAGATGCCGTCTCTGTTTTGGATACCCATCCAGTTCAACACACCTTTTACTCTCACGGTATGAGGTAGAGGTTTATCCCGTCCACAATACACCGATTAAAGACAACACTTTTACATGCAAATCAAACTACGGGGGAGAAGACAACAGTGTGTGTACCAATGCTGCATATCATGTGGACAAGAAGTGTCTGAATCATTTCCTTTCATCCTAAAATCCTCAATCGGATCCCATGGAAGATGAAAATCCAGGCACCACACCATCAGACGCATTAAATTATAATCTCTTTTTTATATAACGTTGTCAAACCGTTTATTTTTTTCAAGTCGACATGAAAGAAAAGGAACACACAGGAAGTCATCATCTGATATATTTCAGTAGATCACCAGCAGTGGATTTTTTGCAGCACCAGAGACTGACCTGTTATGCGCCGAGCATTTATTATTGACCCTGTGGGCCGGTGGGAATTGTCTCTGTCGTACCAAACGCAACAGACTGCTCCGTTGCCGTGATTAATCTCAAGCACGTCTACAATCTCCAACGTGACATTTCCAACAACAGGCTCATAATCTCTCTCTTTTGTGTGTGTGTGTGTGTGTGTGTGTGTTAGTGTGACATGTGAAATAACCTGCATCGACCAAACCGTCCAATCTGTCACTGATGCAAGTGGAAAGCAGCTGTTTTTGTCCTAAGCTATAAACAAACCAAGACCGTGAGACCCCACACTACAAACGTACTGCATTTAAAAAGAAAGCCACAGCCAGTGACGCATTTGTGCGGCTCAGCGCAGTTTAACAAAACACACTTCATGCTCTGACGGGCAGCAGTCAATACACACACAAACAGATTGTCTGTGCACACAGCGAGCCGTCGACACACAAAGTGTGCCAGGCAACATTCGAGCCCCTTCCAAAGCCCCTCTACCTGTTGCTATAGAAGCATCTTGTTTGGGAGCAACTGAGCAAGACCCGGAGGGCGTAGAAGGCTGCGGCCAAATCGAGAGCTCGGAGCATGATGATGAACTTAACCTGGGCATTATTATATCATATTCCATCATCTCATAAGTCAAACCAACATTTCCTTTAGAGGGCGTGGCCTCATTTCTAATGCAGGGGTCATTATTTGACCTCTACGGTGAGTCTTAAATTACAGGATGTTAACCAACAAGATTTTTCTTTTATTTTTTCTTTAACTACCCCAAGTTCCTTTTCTTCCTGTTTCTTACCTGTTGTTCAGGGCTTTCATTTGCTTCTCACCATTATTTCAAAGAAGAAGAAAAAAACCCTGACCACTAAATGAATCTATCTAAAAAGGCTTGACTCCACCTGTTACGTCATAAGGCATAAACTGTCTAGTCCAAGACAACTTTAATTTTGCCTTTATATTGAAAATAAAAGTGTCAGCTGACAAAAGTTTTGGGGAGCGCTTGTTTGTGACTCCCGAAATGAAGTACACATGTTCCCGGGTGACGGCTAAATTGCATTCTCACAATGGTGTTGGCTTGTTCTCTGCGCTCAGAACTTTTCCTGGCTCATGTTGATGCCAGAAGTTTTTTGGGGAGCGGGGGGGGACTGACGATTGAAATTGAAATTGCCTGGGGCACAAGTGCAAGTCCAAGTGCAACTCGACGCCTAATCCTCAGGTTGACAGGCAGGAGGAGATCAGGAGCGGGACGCGGCCAGCCGTCTTACCGTACTTGTTGGGCTCCCGGTTGTACTCCAGGATAGGCACCACGTTGTTGGGGTCCTGCGGCTCGAACACGGAGTCCTCCCCCTGCTCCTTTTCCTCCGCGGCGCCGCCGCCACCACCGCCGCCGCCGCCGTCGTCGCCGCCTCTGCTGCCGTCGCCAGTGTCCGATGCCGGGTCGGCGACAACCGCGTCCGAGTGCTCCCTGTGCCCGGCGACCCCTCCTCCGTCAACCGGCACGACCACAAATCTCTCCCCCATGTCCCCCGACTTGTTCTCCCCCTGGCCCTGTCTCGTCGCACTTGTCGGCGGCGGACAGAAAACACGCCGACCGGTTTCACGCAGCAGCGGCACACGCACAAACACACGCACACACACGAGCTCACGCGGTTTATCGGAGGATTGATTACAGTGCAGATGGGCCCGCCCCCTTCCCCTTCGCTCATTGGCTGAGAGGGGCCGGGGAGCGCCGCCAATCACCTCCGGGGCCGAATCGGAGTGGTTGAAATGTGTTAATTGTGGTGATGGGCGAGTTTTTCCTCAAAGTTGGACCAACTTCATCGTATCATCTCCATAACACAACATGGGTTCTATATCTATAACACAGCTTCATATTGTCCCAGAAACAAATTCAAATTGATTTATTGACTAGATTTTTTTCATTTTTCACATAACACTACAAAAAAATAATTAAAAAATTCATATATATGTGGGGTTTATCTATAATTGAAGCTGAGATAGCAAAACAATGCAGCTAAGAATAGCACTCAAAATGGAGCATGTAGCATTGTACCAACCGCGCACCGTACTGGCATGTCACACTGAACTCATTACAGGCTTCTTCAATTGTCTCAAAACGATGGGGTAATTTACACTCACCCTCCACATCCTCCACTATCAATAGCCTGCCACCGACACTTAATAAATCATTGTAATTTAAAAGCAAGCATTAATGGTTCAGTCATTTGCCAACACCTCGCCATAATAACTTTGGTATGTTACAGCTTAGAATAAAATGGTTTGACAATATCTCGGGATAGGATTAGCACTCATTTTTCCAGGAAATTTTTTGAGACAAGCGGTCTGCTGCCACGCATCTCAAATCTCCCCGCTAACTGCCAACAAAATCCCAGATTAAGATGCATCGATTTAATTAATCATTCCTTAGGCAAAGACCATATTTGCCATCTAATTTAATGGGGAATCCATTCACACTTCACTCTGGCAGATATTTAGTCAGAGGGTCACACATACAACCCATTCAAAGAGATTATATAAGCAGGAGCCTTGTCAAAAAACAACTGCAAGTTACTACAATGAATAGCTGGAATGCATCTTAACAAAATAGTTTATGAAGCAGGGGAAATCTTCACAGAATCTCAGGTCAGTAGGTCAGGCTGCAGAACTTTTGTGGTTGTGAATGCTCCTCGAGGGGAATCATCGTAAATACAAATATGGTTTGGCAAAGCATGTTTTGCTTTTTAGACAAAACTGAAACAGGCAAAAAAATAAATCACTATTTTAACTTACTCTCGTGTGATTAATCAATAAGTGTTGAAGTCATACACTGACCTAGATCATGCACATAGACTGGACACTCATTGTTTCCACGGGCAGGGCTACAGCAGTGGAAAACATGGCACAGGTCCCTCCTATCAGAGGGAGAAGGTGCATCATGGATGGATTACTGAACGTACAGGCCCAGGGCCCTTCACAGTAGCCTCTGAAAAACATGATTGTTGGAAGGTTAACCAAACAACCGCAAAGAGAAGAACCACAAAAAAGATACAAAACGACCATAGAGAGAGACACAGAACCACTCCAAAAGACACAGCCCCATTTTTGCCCCGATTTATCATCGTGAATTAAAAAATGTAACCATAAATAATGTGTTTTTTTCCACTGTCAAACACCAAGATTTTGAACTTGAGCGTTAAGACATTCTAATCCATTTAACAATTCTTCTTTAAAGCTGTACTTTCTAAACCCGTCGCTGATTGTTGTGTATATCAGCTTGAACACATATGTCAAATGATAAATAAATGACATTTTATTTTCAGCCTTCCAAAATTCCTTAGGAGAGACTATTTTGGATGAACACCAGGAGACCACTCAGACAGTAATTGCTTGAAGGGTGTTACGTGGACAACTAAAATAGACAGCTGGCAGGACAGTTGGGTGGGTACCGTAAGTAGGGGGAGTGGTGCAGTCGGGGTGGTGGGTGGGTGTGTTAATTTTACATAAGAAGTCAGAGTCAGCTCAGTTCACTTTTATGAGCGAAGGTTAAATATATATGAACATTAATATGAACATTAATGTAGCAGCCAACAACTATTTTCTGTGAAAGAAGATTTAGAGGAGTAATGGCGACCTGAGCAGAGAATGAAGTCCAAACGTGTGTGTGTGTGTGTGTGTGTGTGTGTGTGTGTGTGCGCCTTTTTGTTCTTTAATTTGGTAGCCAGTGCAGGCAAGTGTTAACGTTAGTGCACGTGAGTCCCTTCCAGTGAAACCATGGGCCCTCCCCACATTTATATATCTAACCTATAAAAACGACAGAGCAGTCAAGTGCTTTACTAAACAAAGTACAGTAAACAAATGTTGTTTCCTCCCTTGTGTCGATATTTACTGTACCTCTGAGGTTATGTTTTCACTCTTGTCCATTTCTTTGTTTATTGGTTGGGTTTGTCAGCAGGGTTACGCAAAAAACACAGGATTTCACGAAATTTGGTGGAAGGATCAGACATGGGCCGAGGAAGAATTCATCAGATTCTGGCACAGGTCTGGACAAAGGGGCGGATCCAGGAATTTGGGTTAGCTTGATTGAATTTAAGGGGACTGTAGTCGAGGTACGCGCTCTACTTTGAGAGCCATTCTGGTCTGGTATGTTTCAGTCTGACTGGATGAAAGCACAAAGGGGGCATACAGCACAAGCTGGGTGTGATCCTAAAATACAGGGCTGACAAAGTAACTTGTAATCCTCCATGTCCATGCTGTTTTACTCATCCGCGGCTGGGGCCCGCCGCCTCCGTTCGGAATGACTTGCAGGCTGGAATAAATGAAAAACATCAGATTGCTTTTTCCTAAGCTGGGCGGGAACAGATGTGGGCCTGTACAGCACAACCACAGCTGCGAGTGTTGACAGCGACAATTGTCAGCTTTCATCTTCCTTCCACCCGGATCTCTGTCTTTATTAGAAGGAAACCAGATTCTTCAACGGACAGCAAGTCCCCTGCTGCCCTTCCTGTCACAACACACTGCGTTGGGTCATCACCACCACATCCTCAGCTCTGTAGTCTGAACAGACCTCAGAGGGAACATGATGCTCATGTGTACAGAGATGCCATGAGGAGCAGAGGCCCAGCTGCCACACCCACAGGTGCCTAGAGCCTCAATACCCACGACTCAAACAGCTTCTGAATTAAACACTGATGTTTTGAATTTAAAAAAAATGGAAGATATTTCTGCTTTCACGCAAATATAATGACTTACATGAAAGTGAATGACAATAACCTGCGTGTGATGAGGCAATTCTGCAGCTACCATAAGCTATGATTGTGAATCAAAGGTTTTGGTGGAGAAAATAAAACATTGCCCACAGAGGATGACAGACTGGAGCTGCGAGGTGGTGATCATGGAGGAGGTAGGAGGCGTTAACGGGACTTGTTTTTGTCCGCATGCAGATGGCACACTGTATAACGAGATCCCACGGGCTGTACTATTCACAAGGGACAGTGTGTGTGTGTGTGTGTGTGTGTGTGTGTGCAGGTTCATCACAGCTGGGTGACTGTGCAGTCTGTGACAGGCAGGCAGCTAAATATGAGAGATCTATAATTCAGGCAAAATCACACGGCAAAATCACAGTGAGCAGACTTCATGTCACAGTGAAGTCTGATATAGCCTATTACATTCACTTGTTAATTGACCTGCTCTGGCAACTTGAAGCCACTAGATGTCTCCAGAGACCACATCAAAGAGCTTTGACAGTTCTACTTGAAGGGAATCTGGAAACTTTCAGCCACGTTGACATGATTGTATCACGAGAAGCCTCAGGTTCTACCACATCCAAAAGGATTGAACCATTGAAATTGTATTTTTGATTTCCTGTGGACGTTTTCTCTTCCGCTGCCTCTCTCTCTCCCTGGTCTATCTCTGGGCTTTGCAGGGCCTGTCTCTCTGAAGTTTATTCTCAGCTGCTGCCGGGGCAGGGGGGGGGGGGGGGGGGGGGGGTTCTTTTTGTTTTTTGGGTGGAAGCGGACAAAGAGGAATGAGATGGCTGGCATACCAGCGTGGACACACACTAGCATGCACCTGTCCGGCTACAGATGAAGGCACATGCACACACGAACATGCACTTGTCACAAACTTGGCTTATTTTTATGATATGTTCAGTTTATCACAACACTGCACTTCTGCAGATGTCTAGGTCCTAAGAAAAGTATGTAAATGGCTGTTATGTCTAATGCTGCCATTAATATTCATTGAAGCATTTTTTAAATGCTGCACATTCCCTAACTTTGCCTGAGGAGACGTCAGTTTCTGAAAGATGTTTTTCATTTCCCCAAAATACGAAGCTGCAGGCTACATTAAGCTGATAACTTATAACTTATGATTCTTTCCTATTTTTATTCCAGATATTTTATTTTGTAATGTTTTCCCTCAGACACCCCGCCTGCACTCTCAAATAGCCGCTGGTCAAACTGAGAATTACTCTGCTCCCGTATATGTTTATATATATATATATATATATATATATATATATATATATATATAAACATATATATATATATATAAACATATATATATATTTAAAAAAAGGAAGAGAGAGGTTTGATTTTTTGATTTAGAAAGCAGGAAATAAGACTCAAGCTTGCTTCAGCTGCCGGACTAATGTAATTATAATCTCCTTTAGTACAAATGTGTTCACTGTTACATCTTTCTAATATACACCATCAGAAAGACTCATCATCGTCGTATGATATTTGTAGTCGCTGTGTCTTACAGGATCTGAGACAGGATGCAGTCCTGAACTACTGCATCATTCAAACATATGTGACATTTCCATTCCCCGAGTCACACTGATGAGGGGATTCACACACAGGCTTAAATGAATGAGGGTCAATCATCTATTGATAATGACTGATGGATGATTAGAGCAAAGCCACAGCTGAAAATAGAAGAGGAAATAGACACTAAGAAAGTAAGGTGGGAAGGAAGAAAGAAAGGAAGGATGCTAATTTACAAGCCAGGCTATGGCGCCTTGCTCCTTTATATTTTTATGGTTTTGTCAAGCAGATGACCCTCCCCGTGCCACCGACCAACCAGTAGCTGCAAAACAAGTTGCACAAGAACATGAGCAGGAGGGCAGAGCGGGAGGGGGGTCGTCGCAGACGTCGTCAAGCACAAGCAGATTTAATTGAGGAGGTTTTCAGGGGGACTTTCTCAGACCGGAGGGACCTGAGACATTATGCAACTCTTTTCTGAGGCGGAGTTGGACCCATGATGAGTAAACGGATGGTTGTGTCTTGATAATGTAAATCATTTCTAGTTGGTAGAAGTTGAAGAATAATAACTGATAATCTGAATAGATGAAACATTCTTCTCAAGACACCACTAGGTGGCAACGAGTCACCATATAAATTCACAGGTTTGCTTGTTATAGCATAGAAATGTGACACTGACTCTCTTCTTGGGCATGTGAACATTTTGTGAATTTTCTTTACATGGGTATCTTTAAGTTTGAGACCATGCATGTACAAAAACAACTTCTAATAACTTTATATAAATGTAAACCAACACTATTTGTCAGTACCAAATCTTCTAAAAAATGTGTCTCCACCACATGCAGAACACATCGATGGTTGGAGAAATATTATAATAAAGAGGCGCAAGGCTTTATGGGCAAAGCAGAAAGAGTGAAATAAAAATATCTAACTGTTTAGATGTTATTTTTTGACATGTAAAACTTCTCCACACAGTGAAGACACTGTTATGTTCAGTACTGTCCTATAGCTGTAACATTAAGACTATCATTGCTATGGATATTGCTATAGGAATGCTTGTTAGCAAATTCACATTGTCTTTTTGTGCCCCTCCTCGAACGTCCATTCACTAATGCATGCATAGCTCTCATACTACCCCTCTTTTATACTGTGCACTGTAAAACATTGGCACACACCTATAAAAAAGAGTTCCTAGACTGTGACGAGAGTGGCTGGCCGGATTCTTTCCCCCCCCTCTCCAAAAACACGTGTTTACCCTTCACACAAACCGACTTTACCAAAATCCATCTATCGCCATGGAAGCTTTATTAAGTTTGCCGGCAGACAAATTGTGTTTATTATACAGTGCTTAATACAGACCTAATAATATCAAAAATATACAATATGATCCAAACAGTTAGATTTTTTGGGGTCACTTAATAGAATTCTTCGGTGTGAGTGGCATAGCTATGTCAGGAATGTGTGCGCAAAGGACAAAGCCGTTGCATGTGCTGTTGATATTCTGTAAATTCTGTGTCATTGTATGTAAAGATAGGTTTCCAGGGGCGACGGCGCCGCCAGGTGGTATCTGGGCTATTTGTGGGGAAGGATCCGGAATCAGGCTGTTTGCTCAGTTAGGCCTGTTGTCTGTGCAGCAAAAACATTCCCCCCGGGGGACGATCGCTGCCTGCTGAGGGGCAGCAGTCTACATCCAGTGGGGCGGATACGGAGCATCCTGCATCCTGGATGCTTGCTGCTGCTAAACCTCAGCCACGGAGACCAGGCATGGGATTACTGGAGTTCTCACCCCCCCCCCCCCCCGAAAAAAAAATAGACCCAAGACAATCCCTGCCTGGTTACATGTGTGGCTATGTCAAGTAATGTGTAAAAGAAATTGTGATTTAAAATGTTAGTGCAACGTGAGCAGTCCGCAGTAAATCATCTTATTCGAAAATATGGTTTGAAGTTATACCTGATCATTGATGACAAGCATAATTTATGAAAAAACAGTAAAAAAAACCAAAACATTTTCCTTTTTAAAATTGTCTTCTTTCTTTTTTTACATGAAATTTGTTGTGTCAAAATCTAAATATTGAAGAAATCCTCTTTTTCACATTGCAATACATGACTAAGAATAAATCTGACTATATGTATTACTAAGTGATTTTTATTCATCTAAGATCCTCATAGTGCAATTTTGCCAACTGAAAAAATACATTTGCAAAACCCCCTCTAGACTCCTGCATATGTGCCATTGTAAAAGAAGGGCTTGTTCGTCACACAGTGACCTATGCCCTCAGGTGTCCATCTCTGCACCTTGGGTTTGCCGTCCCGGCCCGGCCGGACAATGACGGTGCTTTGGGATGACAGCGAAGGGTCTTCATCGAAGAAATTGAAGGGGCGGAGGAAGAAGCCCACTGCGTTGCCAGGCGTCGCTGTGTTGGGGATGTCTTCTGAGTGAGGCACATGCAGGAAGCCGACCGTCACCCAGGCGACGAGGTCCTGCACACAGGGAAGCAAACATTACAGTCGACTGTTCTGAATGGGACACAGAACGGGTGGTTTTTATCCATTTAAAAGTGCAAACAGATGAAAATGTCAACAGGCGTGAGTTGCCATGATAACATTGACATTTTGGAAAACATTGATTTCATCCTCTTTGTTAGAACAAGAACACTCACATTGATCTCATGTCTGTCTTGGCTTCCATAAACAGTTTACACAATACAACTGTCCACAAACTGTCACCTTATATGCACACTGTGGAAATGTGTAATATACATCTAAATTGAATGTTCACTGCTGTACCTGGTTGACTATGTCTTCATTGTTGCGGATGTAGTCCTCAAAGGACACGGCCGGTTCCCAGGGATCGTTCTGGGTGTAAATGCTGCTGCTGGTGGCTTCACTATCTTTATGACGAGTCACAGCCAGAGGATACCTGCAGAGAAACGGCTCATCGATCAGTTTTGTTATATTACCTGTCATTCTGAATATATAGATAGAAGGCAGGTATTTGCATATTTAAAAGCTACATTTTTTGTTTGCAAACACTTTATACTTTGATAAATCAATGGCGACTGCTGGCTGCACCTCTACTGAGTCCCAAACCATAACTCTACTTTGAGCTGATTTATAGCCTCACTCCTAGTCCAGAGATTAAGCTCTTCAACCCCACCGATCCTCTGTGGGGTTTATCATTGCAAATAAGTGATGTTATGTGTGCAAACTTTGCTCCAATACACAGAAACTAAATTCCACTGGAGATCTCAATGCGTCTTAAGGTAGCCAATGCGAATGAATTTGGACAGTTGGAATGGTGGCAACCATCAAAACATGTCGCACTGGGTTTGAATATCATTTTTTCTAGCAACATAGTGGTAGAATATTTCATTACCTCGACCAACTGATGCCATTTTCCTCTCTCCATCCTCTTGGAAGGACACTGTGGCCATGTGAGTTGAACTGAATTCGGTAACCCCTCTGCTGCCCCCATTTATTTTTCTCATTGGGGTTGAAAAAGTGCGCATAGCGGGGGAACTTCTTGCCAAAGCGGAAAGCCGCAGATCGCTCGGTCTTGTGCTCTGTCCTGTGGAGTTTGGACTGGACGACGAAGTTGCTCGGGCTCCAGGGATTTGTGAAGTTGACGTATTTCAGGTCCATCGACTCAAAGCTGTTCTCCCGACCTGCATCGCATCAACAACAGAGAATTGTCAAGAGAAGTTAGATGTCAAAGTGTGAGCAGCCTGTTGAGACACAACTCATTTACCTTCTTTTGACAAGAGTGGCTTGAATGCGCTTTTAAAAGTAGCAGAAGTGACAGACAGGTTTTGTAAGATTAAGTTATTGATTTCAGCACACATTTCAACAGAACAGTTGCACACACTTGATAGGCCAAGTCTGCTTTATGGTGGGGTAAAGTCCAGACAGTCATTTTATCTGGACAGGTATTAATAAAAGACGCGATGAAAGCTTTGTCCCTGTGTGGTCTTTGTTTCACTGTCTTTACAGTTTCAAAAACAAACTATTTACACCATGTAGTGATATTGATAAACTGTATACATTTGGATAAATACTGGGTAACGTGTTTGTTTCCCAACCCCACCACCCAACAAGAATATCGGCTTTAGAGTATGTCAATATGTGCAGTATGTAACCTGATCATGAAGCTTTGAAATAAAAAAATACAGATGGTCAATGGCAAACAAAGAATTTTTGGAATACTCACCAGCAATATCAAGATCCACTTTGTAATGGATGAGATGTGTGTGCAAGTTACCCAGCGCGTAGTTGTACACCTTGGCACCATAGTGAAGTCCGTTAGGTGTAAAGAAAGTGGCATGGATGTATCCAGTGGCGCTGACTTTTACCTCCATCACTCCATTCTGGTAGAAGATGAAGTCCCAGATGTAATCATAGTTGTAAACCGTCGAGGTCGTCCGCAGCACCAGCACCGTGTTTTCCAGCCCCCCGTAGAAGTTGTATCCTCCCTTGAAGTTGGAGTTGAAATGCCTCCTCAGAGGCATGGCGGTGGTCATCTCAAAAATACAGAGTGCGTTTTTGTGGTGCACAGGTTTGTCTGTGTCAAAGTAGTGGTAAAGGTCAACAAAGGTGGCAATTTCTGGACAGTCGATTCCAGGTGCTAGCTCAAAGGTTGAGGCGCCCATTGCCCAGCCGGCATCTATATACTTTGTTTGCATGGCGGCAGGAGTATCGCCAGAATAGAAGGCAATCGCTTCTTGGAGGCTGATCTCATAGGCAATCCTTTCCCCATTGAAACGTAGGTCAAATACCTGAGGCCCAGCAGATGAGCGCACTCGGTAGGCAAAAGACCATCCAGCATATTCGACAAAGTTGCGGTCAATGTGATAGCGAGGCCCCTGGGGTTCCACGAGCTTTGGTCCATGGATATTAGTGGGAGTGTTGCTGTGACCCCGGGGGATGTAGGTGGAGTAGAGGTCGTCGTCGTCATGGGCAGGCAGTTTGACCTTCTCCACACCTCCTGATTCATATTTTTCTACCAGTTCCTCAAGACTGTCAAAGTACATGCTGTTGTACCACACCTTTTCAACGCTCCACTCTGCTGGGTCCAGGCTCTGGTGGTTGATCAGTACCTCAAACCCGACCGGGTGGATGAAATAACCCTCCACAAACTTCTGCAACATGATCCAGGATCTCCTCTCGCCTGGACCCAAACCACGCGGGGCAATGTCAGAGAACGTCAGGCAGCGGTCAGAGCAGTTGGTGAAGGAAAACCCACCTGTGGTCTCAAACAGGAGCTTGTGAACTGTGGTTGTAATCTTTTTAAGGATGTCAATGATGTGTTCGTACTCTGCAGCAGTAATGGGCCTCGACTCAAAGCGGACAGGCCTAGCCCCCTTGAAGGTCTTGACTTCATGAGTATTTGGGGATGGCAGAGGACTGACAATGTACTCGGTGATGTTGGGCATGGCCTGGTTCCCGAACTGGACGACGACACGGGCTTGACGTGGGGGTTTGGCCTGTCCACGGTCCAGCGCTCTCAGGGCTTCGTGCTTCCTTGGCAAATGGAGTTCCATCAGAAGGATGCTGTTCTTCTCCAGCGTCCTGCTACGAGCGTTGGTGAGCTTCAGTTGTGGAATGCCATGCAGGTATTCTCGTACAGCTTTCATCTCGCGAACTGTGAGGTCGGCATACATGGGGGCACCGTGGTGGGCCCAGTCTCTTGAACTGGCAGCAACATAACCAGCCAAACAGGCCAACTGCAGCAGACAGAGGAGCCTCATGGCTGTAATATGAAGGGAAAAGAATACCCAGAGTTATTTTAATAGATAAAATCGACACACTGAATATATTGAGTGAATTTCAGAAAAAGAGCTTCGTTTCTACTTATTTAAATCCAAATTTGGTCGGTTGAGTCAAATATGTTCTGTTGCTTACAGTCGCCCCCTCTAATAAGCTAAAGAATCAAAAACTACAGCACTATCTCTCCTGCAGATTGGTGATTGGCCCACCCTTTTTAATTATTTTTATTTTTCACAGCTAAATATGCTGTTCTTCCTCGTTTCCCTTTCTCTATTTGTTTCTATCATATCACTCTTTTCTCCGTCTCTCCACAGGAACACAAACAACAGATATCAGCCACTGCTACAACACGCTGTCCCTCCCTACTCTCACTTCACCTGCACCGTTTATGCTGCACGTCTACAAGTGTAATTTCAGTGTAATATGTCAGATTCTTCAGAATTATTTAGAAAATGATTTAGTATCATTCTTATAATAGTACATATTGCATCAGCTATATGTAATATTGCTGTGATACATCGAGAAGTTCAGTGCCTCGTTTAAAAACCGTAACAGCTCTGTATTAGAAATTAAGAAATACAACACTGTACCTGTCGTCATCCACTTGCTTCAGGTGCTTTGTAAATCGTGTCGGGGTCAGTCTCGTCCTCCCGTGTCAGCTGTTGGAAAAAACTCTCCCAATGCACCGTTCAGTGCTCTGCTTAACCTACTTGCTTAGCCGTGACGGAAACTGATTGGCCAACAGAGGGTCGTAAATATTATGAAATAACAGATTTTGGTTTTAAATCATTAATCTTGCTCAGAGCAAGGGAGGTTCATTTGTTTAGCACTTTGTACCGGTGCAATAAAGGGGCATTTAAAGTGGGCATTAGGGGAAAAAAACAACACATGGCAATATAAAAAGACATAGGAAACCAAAAAGCACATTTAAACACATTTAGTTAGAGTGGAGGTTTCATGGGAATTTTTTTTAGCGCATAAAAACTGAATGATGCTTCTTTATGTTTAGTTTTATTATCCACAGTTCAGTCCAAAGTTGAATGTAGTAGTGTGGGTTTATTAGTACTCCAAATTTAATGACAACATCATGATATCTTGCTTGGTTTGTTTTAACATTAGAGATTGAAGCTAACAGAATTATTGTTCGGCTCCAAAAACACTTCTTTTTTTAACTGAAGGTGAAGTGTACTGAATTTAGTGTAATGTCTGTTTAATCATTTTTTCTATAATAAGAGTTGACAGGAGCATGTGGAAGTTGAAAAGAAGACGCCAGAGAATAGATTCCTGGGGATTTCAACATTTTGATATGGTCTGATGTGGTAGGCATTCTTCAAATAGGATTCAAAATAGGTAACAGATATTTTCAGTTCCTGGTAGAAATTGCCTTTTTCAAATTAAGTCAAATCAATTTCTTTGCTGATATCATACTTTCTGGTGGGAAAAGATATACTTTAACACACTGACACACTGGACTCCAAGGCTGCAATGGAAAGTTAGCTCTGGCCTACAAGGAGGAAATGTGAACAAGTCAATTATGACACAGTGCATTGCTTATACTATTTAAGCAGAAAATATCTTGTGACAGTAGCTTCTCCGTCCTCTTCACTCAGCTCAATCTAAAGTGTACTCCGCTGGTGACAGCTGTGTTTGAGCCTGCTCACTCGGGGGTCGGAGGGTCAGACTTGGGAGAGTGGTGAGTCTAAAAGCCCTCAGTCCCCACGTCTGTTGAAACGCTTCATTGAATAAATGCCCCCATCATCCTTTCCCGAAAAGTGTCTCTTTACAGGATTAGACTCTGACAAACACCTCTTTATTCTGCGGCCGAGGCTCCACCACCCCCGTGGTCACCTACGGCGTCCTGTAATGTTTGACTGGCTGAGGTCAAAGGAGGTGTCCGTCACGGGTCTGGTGGCCAATGCCTGCTCGTCCAGCTGGGACATTGCCCACGCATGTCCAATGACAGCCGGTTCAGATGCCACTGTACGTCCCATGAGTCACCCCCCGCATTTAAAACCCAAGATCTTGGGTCCTGCTCCCCCATAAGGCAAATCATCACCTCATTGTGGACTGTATCGCATACTGCTGGACAGAAATAAAGAAGGGGTGACAGAAAATAGATTACACTGCACATACTTTTTTTTTTTTTTAAATATTAATTAACAAGCGAAGGACATTTTGTGGTGAAAAAAATCCAAAGATTTACCAAAAGCACTTCAAAGGTAAGGATTATAGCAGAAAGCTTTTAACAAACATATCTGATTTCAAGGAATTCAATCTGGATCGGTCCGATCGGTTCATATGGATTGTATATGGATTTGCATATGGACTTCTTTACAGGAAATTTAAGCTTAAATATTCGGTGGAGAACCATGGAGACACTACTACTGACTCTTCTTGGACTTCAGACAGTGATGGGAATGGGGTGAGTATGATTGAGACCAGTAAGAGCAGGCTTAAGCATATTTTTAGACAGTAACAGGGTATTAAGGAGGGGCAACGAGAAAGGTGAGAAAGACAGTTAAGAAAATCATTTTCATGCTTAAAGCAATGTTCAATTAATGTTAACATTATGTTTCTCCAAGAATCATTGTTAATTTATTTCACTGACCAACTTAATTTCATTATAAATACTTGCTACAGTAGATATCTAAAATAAAGAACTCATGATATATATAATAATATAATGGTTACGGTTTCCCAGTGTGCTCTGGTTTTTGTTTTGAACTGAATTTAAGAATTTCAGCATCTTGAGTCATGTGCAAGTACCTCTGAATAAGATGTACTTTATAAGGGATTTGTATCTGTTATCATTACATTACTACATGGTAACTGATCCTATCTTAGCACTGATTTCAGTACAGGACCTCAATTCACGCATGAATTAGATTCAATCTTAACCGTGGAATTAAGGACCTGGAGCCAAGTGCGAGTGTCTTCGTGCAAACTTGTACACGGAGGAAATTAAACCTGTGTATCATATTCCAGACATTGGTGTGAACATTTGGTGGAGGAGAGAGTGGAGCGAGTCCTGTCCCCGCGTCTACAGCTCGAGGTGAGCTGTTCTGAGGTGTATCAGTACAACACCCAGGACTGGAGGCTGGATGTGGACAGGATGCGCGTCAAGCATGGAGGGGATGACGGCATTGCCCTGTACTACAAACAACAGGGGCCCAAGGCCTCCTGCTTCTTGTACAAGTAAGTGAACTGTTGGGTAATTGTCTATTCAAAAAGGGGTTTTCTACAATTCAAAATTAGTATACCAGAGATATTTAAAATCACACACTGGTGCAATAGGCTTGTGAAAACAAGCCAAAGCCAAATAATGAGGTGTCTTCTCGAAAGCCATATATCTGGATCTCTGTGTAAAAGGGGCAAATAGGTTGTGGCGGGAATGTGGTGAGGGCTCCTGTCCTTGTCGCTTCAACAGTGACTCCTGCTCGACATGCTAACTTTGTCACCTGACGACGTGTCTGTCCACCTCAGACCTCCGGAGATGGAGAGCCAGATGGTGAACAAGACAGTGAGGGTGTGCTGCGAGGGCTGGGGCGGCCCGCGCTGCTCTGAGGGTGAGGACAAGAAACCAGCCGATCAGATCCATATACATTATGCATGTCTCATACTTCCTTAACAAATGAAGTAAGACTCATTATTTACCAAATGCAGATTTGTTAATATTACAATAATATAACATTAAAAGCAAACTGACATAAGCTGCAGAACAAAATGATATCAATATATTTTTGCATATTTATTTTATGCCCTAAACGTATATTACATAGATTTTCTCTGTCGTCTGTCTGTTGCCCTGCTCCCAGGTGCGGGTGTGCGCGGTCAGTGTTACTCCACGTGGAGTTGTGCGGATTTCCCTGGAATCCACAACTCCTCCCTCATGCCCATGGAGCAGTGCTGCGGCAGCCAGTGGGGACTGACCTGGAGAAATGCCTCTGATCAGACCTGCTTGTCTTGCACCTACACTCTCCTTCCTGGTCAGAAAACATACATGCATGTACAGTATGCACACACGGAAGACCTAACTACCTAAGTACCCATAAGGTTCAACATGAATCTCACACACAGTGCCACTTCTCCCTCCTCTCTCCCGATTGATTCTCCAGACGCCCAGTCCTCCCCACTTGTACGTAGCGGCCTTCTGGGTAGCACCAGGGTGCCTCAGGGCTCGGCCACCTGCATGTCCTGGGGTGGAGCCCACTACCGCACTTTTGACAGGAAGCACTTCCACTTCCAGGGCACCTGCACTTACCTGCTGGCCTCATCTACTGACGGCACATGGGCAGTCTACACCAGCACGGTCTGTGATGGGAGAGGAGACTGCAGTAAGGTATGTTGGAGTGGATGAAAGCAGCATTATTGGAGCCTTCAGACTCTGATTATGATTTGCCATTGTGCAATAGAACAGTGTGAATAAAGTGTATCTGTGGCTGTTCTATTCAGGCTTTGCGGATGATGCTGGGTCTAGATTTGGTCTCAGTTCGTCACAGGAACTTAACTCTGAACAACCTTCCCGTCGCCAACGGAGAACCTCTTTTCCAAAATGGTAAACTGTTTTCATTAGTTGTCACTACAGAACTCTCTTAGTTTAATTTCTCGTCTGATATTATTACCCAAAGGAAAACCAAAACTAGAACAAATATAAGGATGATATTTCTCCCACAACTATTATATCTCCTCCACAACATACCCAGGTTTATTACAAAAGGACTCATGAATCCAAGATCCTTCCAGTTCAGATGAGGCTTTTCTCTCTCATAACAGGACTTTATGGATGGATGGATGGTGATCAGCAACACTTCCCAAAACACCTTCCAAAACAAAACAACAATAGTTTCTTCTTCTTTGTACAGGAGTGAGTGTCCATTGGCTGGGCGACTTTGTGTTTGTGGAGAGTGGCCTGGGTGTGAGAGTGAAGTTTGACCTGGCGAATACCGTCTACCTGACGGTGACCGCCGAGCACCTGGCAGCCACTAGGGGGCTCTGTGGAGTCTACAACAACAACGCTGATGGTGAGTGAAACGCGCGTTAAACACCAGCTCACACACCAGCTCACACACCCCATGATCACATCGGGGACAGGACGGGTTGTGGTGGATAAATGTGTCAAGCACAGGACTTTTACAATCAATTCCCTAATACTTTATTATCCAAGGTTGTCTTACAATTTTCAGTTTGCCAACAATAATAGCTGACTGACGATGAGCACGAGGAGTCGAATTCCTGGCCTTAAATATTGTCTTAGTCCACCCCTGTAGAGATATGTGCATTTCTTACAGCTTTGGACATCAACAGCCTTGATAATGACCACACCGAGGTTAAATACCCAGGTCTCCCCACCAGACAGTCACAAGCCACTTTGATTACAGGAGAAACATCTTCAGTTATCATCTACAACCAAGTCCAGATGTGATAATGTATTTCCCTTTTCTGATCATAGATGACTTTACCACTATGGGTGGAGCTGTGTCCCAGTTCGCTGCCAGCTTCGGGAACTCATGGAAAGTTCCTGATCAGCAGAATGAAGTAATGCACTGAATATTCTTAATTGTTTCCCCCTTCTTTTTGGCAACAATGATTATATTTCTTTGTAAGTCACATGAGATACTTGTGATATGGAGATAAATGGTTCAAGTTCTAAAATACTGTGACACTGTATTTAAAAAGAAATGGCAATAGGTAAATGGTTATTGTGTCCCTCCACATGCTTCCTGTAGGACTGCAGCGATGCGGCAGAGCTTGGTCACAGCTGCGATGTCTCAGGGGACGCCGCTCTGCGCAAGCAGGCAGAATCCGTGTGTCACCGACTGCTGGAAAACCCCTTCACACACTGCCACCCCCGGGTGAGACACCCCGGATACTTGTCCCATGGCGTGAAAACCATTTGCTCCTCTGATCAAGTTTCTTTGACAGCCAAGCCTGTCCAATGCGCTGTAAGACAAAACAGCCATAAAAGTAGATCATTTACCAAATATTAACTTTTAGAGCCATAGGACATGAATTGTAACATCTGTCCTATCTCTTGTCTATTCACAAACAATAATTCATACTTACCCTCCGACTCTCAGAAGCCTATAATCAATGCACTGCATCTCTGCCATTTAAAGCCACTATGCCCAGGATTAGCATACTTCTAACATCAGAGACTGTAGTACTTGCATCATAAGAACTTTTGCATGCTAATCCATGCAGGTCTGCGGCTGACAGTGTTGAGTGTGTGTCTTTCAGTTGGACCCAGCAGCATACGTCGACACCTGTCTTTACCTGTACTGCAGCCTGCCACCCAAAGAGAGGGATGGGGCGGTGTGTGACACGCTGGCCAGCTACGCCCGGGAGTGTGCCCAACAACACGTCATCATCGTATGGAGAACAGCCACACTCTGTGGTAATGACAAGATTTTGTACTTTGTAACTAAAATGCAGTGTAATGTGTTGATTTGTAGAATGACAAAAAAAAACCTCCTTTGGGACAACTAAGGCGTATTTATCTATGAACTATAAGCAATCAAGGTTTTCTTTTAATGACAAGAGAATGTAGTGTACCTGATGATAAAACATAAAAAAAAAACAGTGCTGTCCTTCACTTCTTTTTTCTTTCTATCTTCTCTGTCCCTTCAGGTCGTGTCTGTCCCAGAGGCCAGTTGTTTTCGGACTGTGTGTCCTCCTGTCCCCCCAGCTGCGCATCTCCCCAACCCCCGGGGCCGGCTGCAGCCGTCGGCCAGTGCAGGGAGGAGTGTGTGGGGGGCTGCGAGTGTCCGCCGGGCCTCTACGTTCACCAAGGACTCTGTCTAAAAAGAGACGATTGTCCTTGTTTCCATCGCAGACGCACCTACCAGTCGGGGGACAGGATACAGCAGAGATGCAACAGCTGGTGCGGGTGAAATCTGTGTGTGTGTGTGTGTGTGTGTGTGTGTGTGTGTGTGTGTTTGGTCGTTTCCTAAGCCTCCTTTACCTTTATTTTTAACTTTGTCTGTTTCATCTTTTAATCCTTCCAGTGTCTGCCGAGCAGGCCAGTGGCAGTGTACGGGGGAGAAGTGTGCTGGCCAGTGCAGCCTGATGGGGGCGCTGCAGGTGACCACCTTTGACAAAAAGAGGTACTCACTTCAGGGTGGAGACTGTCACTTCACTGCTGTGGAGGTGAGCTACAAATTGTACACAGTCGGATAAACTATGACTGAAATGGTCAGTTGTGTGCATGGTAGCCACCTCTGCTTTTTTGTGTGTTCAGGACTTTGTTGACAGGAAGCTTGTGGTGAAGGTGCGCTGTGGCGAGTGTACTGCAGGAGGAGGAGGGGGAGGAGGGGGAGGAGGCCTGGGTTGTCTGAGGGAGATGTCAGTCACAGCACTCCGCACCACAGTCACTATCACAGACACTGGTGAGTTCATTAAACACTGACCTGATACAGCGTATTATTAGTTATTAGGTAATTGTTGAAAACTCATGTAAGAGATTAGAAATTTTGGATGTAAATGCTCGTACACTCACCTCTCGGCTAGATGTTAATGGCTCAGAGTTCCACCATGTCTACCGTGGGAACTCTTCAGTTTACGGTTGGTGTTGTTGCTTCCAGGTACGGTGATGTTGAATGGCCAGAGAGAGGCCTTGCCTGTGGTGACAGGAGACCTGGTTGTGCGCAGGGCCTCCTCGTCGTTCCTCCTCGTCCAGACTTTTGGAGCCCAGCTACTCTGGTATCTGGATGGACCCTTAGCCCTCATCACATTGCAGCCTGGGTTTGCAAACAAGGTGACCTTCACATTCCATGTGGTTTACTCTCTATTGTGGGTCCCCCAAATGAAACAAATTGAAGTTGTACAATAACAACAGAATAACAATGACACAACAATGTGTATTACATTTCTCTTCAAGGTGCGTGGCCTATGTGGAACGCTGACCTGGAGCCAGCATGATGATTTCACCACCCCAGAAGGAGACGTGGAGAACAGCGTGTCATCCTTTGCCGGGAAATTTACATCAGAGCGCTGTACTCTGCCTGAAGGGGCTCCACCCGACCCCTGCACCACATACACCCAGAGGAGATCCTATGCAGAGACAGTGTGCTCCATCATTCACAGCCCTGTCTTTCAGGTGGTGTATACAGAGCCTGTTACATCTCCCGCTACCTCGCGACGGAGTTCATCTTCACCTGTCTGCCTCTCTTCTATTCACACCGGCGCCTCCCTCTGTAATCTTGTAGGGGTGTCATGACGTGGTGGAGAGGGAGCCATATTTCCGTCTTTGTCTGTCAGAGGTTTGTGGCTGCACTCCACAGAAGGCCTGTCACTGCACAGTCCTCACTGCCTACGCACGGCAATGTGCTCAGGAAGGCGTCGCGGTCCAGTGGCGCAACCACACCTTCTGCCGTAAGTAGGAAGGCCATTGGCTAAGTGGTGACGGAGAAACCCTCGACACCTTTAGGCTTTAACAATTAAAGCAATAATCACAAACCGTATCAAACTTATTTGCCTTTTTCCGAACCTCTCCTCCTTCTCCTCTTTCCCCAGCGGTCCAGTGTTCAGGGGGTCAGGTGTACCAGGAGTGTGGTCGTGCATGCGGGGGCTCCTGTTCAGACCTGCGACAGAGCTGGAGCTGCGATGACGGCGGTGGAATTGGCCTTAGGATGTGTGTTCCAGGTTGCCAGTGTCCACCAGGATTAGTGCAGGACCACCAGAGCCAGTGTGTGCCCGTCGCCATGTGCCCCTGTGTGCAAGAAGACAAGACGTACCGACCAGGGACTGTCATTGAGAACAACTGTAATACATGGTATGAACAAGTGGCACAAATTCACTTTTTACAGATACATTTTTGTGTCTGAATTTCATTTGGGTTAAATATTAACATTGCTGCACTGATATAGTAGTCTTGCAACTGAGGATGACAGATATAGGAAACATCATGGTGGAGGTTGATTCAGTACAAGGTCTTACAGACCCAGTTGCATAAATCATATTTTACAGCACACCATAATTAAGGACCTTCCTTACAGGGCTATCTGCATACTGCTTTTATCATGTGTACTCCAAAGAGTACAATATGTGATTGAATGACTGAAACTGCTTACTGTATATGTATGACCCCGTTTTACCGTCAGCGAGTCCCTGGTGGTGTGAGAGATCTAATGAAATCACTCTATGTTCCTGCTCACTGCTACAGGATAGGTTGATTTCATTGCGTCTCTTCACCACAAAACGACAATGGACAACGGGGACATTTTGTCACGCTCAAGGGGCATGTTTGCACAGATTTCTAAAAACATCTGGACCATGCCCTTGACTGCATTTACCTTAGTGTCACCTCTAAATTTGCTCTCTCTCCTCTTCCCTTCACAGTGTCTGTGAGCAGGGGAAGTTTAACTGCACTCAGGAGCCCTGTGAGGAGGTGAACCCATGTCCAGGCTCTCTGGTCTACTCTCCACGCTCCTGCCTCCTCACCTGCTCCAGCCTGGACCCCCCTGGTCAACAGCAGGGGCCCAGACTAGTTGGACAGTCGGGCTGCAAAGAGCCCCTGTCTGGTTGTGTCTGTCCCCAGGGAACTGTCCTCCTAGTGGGTGAAAACCTAAATGTAGTTTTCTAAATAGATGTACAGTAGGGATATAAGTTTTGGCTACGCTCAAGCTCACGCATAGAATCAATGTGACTTTCATGCAGGTTCAATCCTGCCCGATAGTCATCTCATATAAGTAATCTTTACCACAAGGTTCTCCTGATATAAGATGTTACAAAGGGTTGAATATGTTGAATGAACTAAATAAAAAATATATTATATTATTACACTTCTGGTTTACTCCAGGGTGACCGCTGTGTTCTGCCAGACGAGTGCCCGTGTCACCACAATGGTCGACTTTACTACGGCAACGACACCATCACCAAAGACTGCAACACATGGTAATGTATGCGGTAATGTACGCAGTTGTCTTATTGCATCACTTCACTTGGGCATTTTAATCATCTCAACTGTTCTTCATTCTTTGCTGCAGTGTCTGCAAGGAGCGCCGCTGGAATTGCAGCCAGTTGGCTTGTGCTGGCGTGTGCGTGGCAACGGGGGATCCACACTACGTGACATTCGATGGCCGCTGTTACTCTTTCCTGGGTGACTGCCAGTACGTGCTGGCAAGGGAGACCAGTGGTTTGTTCAGTGTCACGGCAGAGAACGTGCCCTGCGGGAGCACTGGGGTCACCTGCACAAAGTCGGTCACCCTCAGCCTGGGAAATACCGTCATACACCTGCTGAGAGGTAGGAGGGACCGGGGGTGTTATGGGGGAAGGGGATGCTGAGTGATGGCAGGTTGTGGAGTTCATTTTAATAATTAGTTGCTTGCGATAAAACACTTTTGTCCCTGTCTTTTAGGTAAAGCTGTCACAGTAAATGGGATGCCAGTTAGTCTACCAAAGTCCTATAGTGGCAGTGGTCTGTCTTTGGAACAAGTCGGCCTGTTTGTCTCCCTCTCCTCTCGACACGGGGTCACTCTGCTTTGGGATGGGGGTAGGACAAACACCTAATTCATGTGGATGTAAGCACAGGTTAAATATCAAACCAGTGTTAATGTTATATCCCACATCATTTCTAAGGTATGCGTGTGTACGTGCGTCTCGCTGCTCACCTGCGGGGTCGGGTCGGGGGCCTGTGTGGTAACTTTGACGGGGATACGGAGAACGACTTCACAACGCGGCAGGGCATCGTGGAGTCTACGGCTGAGCTTTTTGGAAACTCTTGGAAGGTCAGCCCCTCCTGCCCTGACGTGGAAGATCAGGACATGCGAGACCCCTGTGCTGTAAGTTCAACACAGACGCATGCACAGTCACATACACACTGACATTTGCACGAAACAGTAGACTTGGACCTAATTATTTTGTTGTGAAATCTGTGACTTGCTTTGTCCTTCTCATGCACAGCAAAACAAACTAACCGCTCTTTTTTCGTTTTGCTCAGCTGAACGCCCACAGAGTGACATGGGCCAGGAAAAGGTGTGCCGTCCTGACCCAGGAACTCTTCTCTCAGTGCCACCCTGAGGTGCCCTTCCAGCAGTATTATGACTGGTGTGTCTTTGATGCTTGTGGGTGAGTGACACCACTAATCTACACACAAAATTATATTTTTCTAAACTATGTATATTATTTAACTGAAGGAAATTTGCTTTGCTTTGCTATACCAGCTGCAATTGTATTCCAATGATTTACTCTTCTTTTGTGTGTATGTGTGTGTGTGTGTTTTAGATGTGACTCAGGTGGAGACTGTGAATGTCTCTGCACAGCCATTGCTGCCTACGCTGAAGAGTGTAACCGCCGAGGAGTCTACATCCGTTGGAGGTCCCAGGAGCTCTGTCGTACGTCGCGCATGCAACACACCGTCACGCACAAGTCTTAAACAAATGCACCTTAAGTCTTGTGTCTTTGTCTTTACCTTTGTTTGCTGTCTTTTTTTCCCCATCATTCTCTTCTGCTCAGCTCTGCAGTGTGAGAATGGGCTGGTGTACAATCCGTGCGGCCCTGCTTGCTCTACCTCTTGTCCCAGTGTTCAGCAGAGTCCACACTCCCAGTGTGATGCCCTCTCTTGTGTGGAGGGCTGTTTCTGCCCCGCTGGCACCGTCCGACATGGTAAGTAATAAAAAAACGTTGTTACGTCGTTCCACAGTCCAGAACATTTGAGTGGACTTGACAAAAGAATTTGATGTCATGGATGCATTGGGGTTACTTTGTCAGCATGTTGTCTATTCCACAGGGGACAGCTGTGTTGTTCCCACTGTGTGTCCATGTGAGTGGGACGGCTCTATGTTTCCACCAGGATCCACCATCACTCAAAACTGCCAGAACTGGTCAGTCAATCAAACATGCTTCTGGAAATATTCTACACTTTAAAAAAAAATTAATAATCAAGGGGAGTTTTTATTGATTTAAAGAAGTTCACCATTTGTATGTGTGCATCGGTGTGTGTGTGTGTGTGTGTGTGTGTGTGTGTGTTTTTCTCTCTCTCTGTGTGCGCGCAGCTCCTGTGAGGATGGCGCGTGGCAGTGTGGGGGCGTGGCCTGCCCTCCCCCCTCCCCTCCCTGTCTCGAGTCGGAGTTCACCTGTGCGCGGGGGAGATGCGTCCCCTCCCAGTGGGTGTGCGACAACGAGGACGACTGCGGCGACGGCTCAGACGAGGTCTGTCCGTCGTCGTCCACCTGCTCCCCCGACCACTTCCGCTGTAGCAGCTCGCCAAGGTGAAAACCGAACGGCCACTGGCACGTTCACGAGCGCAAGTGCTTCACATGTATGAAGAGAAACTGAATATTAAGATGAGACATGATAAGCAAGTATGATGGCACAACGTCAAGAAGTTCTTTCAACTATGTACACGTTATTTTAATGCCAATGTCAGGCAGTGTTGGTCGGTTGGTCTGTCAGTCCAGGACGTTAGCAAGAGGTTAGCAAGATGTTAGCATACGGCAAACATGCTAAATGTTATTATCTACTGTACGTATGGTAGTGCGCTACATGCTAACACGTGCTGCGTGTGTCTACGTAAACATGCTAGATTTTCTAAAATTCGTCCAAACTTGTGTTACACGTACAGTGCGTGGTATTGTTCACTGTGTGTACCACAATGTGGTACAAATCATACTGTTGTCTTTATGTTGAAACATGTTTTTAGCGCCCCCTGTCTGTACTGCCTTCCTCGCTAGCCAACGTAACGAGTAGCTTTAGCGTGTTAGCATGCTATCGCGCTAACTAGCTAAGCTGGCAGCACTCCACCAGAGTCTAAACTCTTCAGCCTGCTAAATATTACTGTAAACAACAGCATGTTGATATCCAGTATCTTGATAAGTAATAAACGTTTTGGTCCATTTGTGATACGTGTGTAACACAAAATCCAAAATGTGATCAACATGTTCTTTCATCCAACAATGTTGTTTTCTGAGTAACTAGCATGACATGACAGCGTTAAGTCAATGTTTTCCTTTTTTACATTTGTATTAATTTGAGTCACACTTCACTGCTGTAATAGAATATATGGAATGCACAAAGTGAATTCATCCCCAACCCTACAGTGGACCATGTTTGAATCCGGCTCTGCGTTGTGATGGCCACCCAGACTGTGCTGACCAATCTGACGAGGAGTTCTGTGGACCTACCACCCCGGCGCCCCTGTGCCCACCGGGGGAGTTTCAGTGTGCCAACGGGAAGTGTCTGCCGGCCAGTCGTGTGTGTGATGGACGGCTGGACTGTGGCTTTGCCGATGCGTCTGATGAGCAAGGTGATCCGTCACACACACACACACACACATACACACACACACACACACACACACACACACACTTTTCAGCATTACACTCTACCTTCAAACTTAATTTAGCAAAGTACACTGTTATAAAATGTATTCAGCATTGCTGTCAACTATATATATGTATTAGTTCTGTTTTTAAACCTGATCATTGCTGAATGATTACTCTTCTGTGCTTTGTGCGACTGCCTTTACTTTTGTCGGCCCAGACTGTGGTGTGGTGTGTGACGAAGGGGAGTTCCTCTGTGCCGGAGGACGTTGCATTCTCTACCTCCACCGCTGTGACGGTCATGATGATTGCGGGGACCTCAGTGATGAGAGGGGGTGCGTGTTCGGGTTCTGTCTAATATGCTTTGCAGAGTTTATGTTTCATTTGTTTTTGGGGAATTTTATGTTCAGAATTATTTGTAAATACTCTTCAGTCAATGACAGTACACATCGTGCTTACACAACATACTACGTGTGCTTCTTTTTGTTTTGTTTGTTACAAGCACTTACCAACTGAAGGATTGATCACACCATACGACGCCCCCATTATCTAATATTGTGTTTCAGGTGTGTGTGCGCACCAGGGGAATTTCAGTGCCCAGGGGATCAGTGTGTTCCTGCGGACAGTGTGTGTGATGGAAACAGAGACTGCCCCTCTGGAACAGATGAGGCTGTCTGTCCAAGCAAAGGTACAAATAAATAACACACTAAAACTAGTACGAGTTAAATACTAAGCTAACTCAATCCTCGATGGTTTGATTAAGAAATAAAACTTTTGAAAGGATTTTGAAACTTTGTCGTCCTCCTTTACTTGGTAGTGACCTGTGCTCCTGACCAGTTTGCCTGTAGCGATGGCACATGTGTTGCCTCAACTAAGCTGTGCGATGGGACGTCAGACTGTCCAGGTGGAGATGATGAGAACAGAACAATTTGCTACACCGTCATCATAACACCGCCACAACCACACGTCACCCCGACTGTGCCCACATCAGGTAAAAGTCTTCTTTTTTTTGTTTTAGATATAGGGTTAGAATTTCACTGTTTTCTTACAGTCTCCTGTTTTTCCAGCTTGTAGATCAAATGAGTTCAGCTGTGCCACCGAAGGGCAGTGTGTGCCTCGGGCCTGGCGGTGTGATGGGGAGACGGACTGTATGGATGGGAGTGATGAGCAGCAGTGTATCACCCCCTGTGGCCCTGGCCAGGTTCTGTGCCTGAGTGGGGACCAGTGTGTTGACTACCAGCATCTCTGTGACAGGACTCCACATTGCAGGGATGCCTCAGACGAGAGCATAGACAACTGCGGTGGGTCAAATACAAAGCTTATAAATGATAAAGACTACATGATTTGAGCATCAAGAGTTTATAAAATCTGGTCACAGAGGCAGGCTTTGTCTAAAGAAATGCTTCCGTCTTTTGCTGTAGGCTCTACCCAGATACCTCCCTGCCCAGGCAGCTTCTCGTGTGACAACCGCACCTGTGTGAACATGACACAAGTGTGCAACAGCATCCCAGACTGTCCACGGGGCGAAGATGAGTTGGTGTGTGGTGAGTTCTCATAAGATAAGTAGGGTAAGGAAAGGGACTACAGGGAGGAAGGACTGAGGAGTGAAAACAGAAAATAAATGGGAAGTAAGGATGGAAGGATAAAGAAAGAAATGGGGAAATGGATGAGAGAGACTGGAAGTAATGGAAAAGGGGAAACATAAAGGCAATGTACTGCCCAGTCTCCTATATTTGCAGCATTGATGGTCATGGATCTTTCTTGTATGTTTGTATAATATTTTTGACATCTTGCTCTATTCAGATAAAACCGTCTCACCAATGCCCCCCGGGAGTAGAAACACCACTGTCTCCTGCCCTGAATTCACCTGTATGGAGGGATTCTGTATCCCCTTCAACATGGTAGGTGCTGGGTTTCATATGTGACAAAGAAGGCAGGATTAACTTACAACATTGGCAAGCTAGCATTTTGGTTGCCAAGTCTAGTGCAAATTGAAGTGGTGAGAGAAGTGATACATTCCCTCCCTCCTACAATAAATATATAATTGCTATATCTGCTCACTAACCCCTTTACCAGGTTTGTAATGGTGTGGCAGACTGCCCAGACACTTCACTAGCACCACTTCAAGGCCCTGCAGATGAACAGGACTGTAGAACTTGGAGCTCCTGGGGTCCCTGGAGCCCCTGCAGCACCTCTTGTGGTACAGGCTCCATGAGCCGGCAGAGAACCTGCCCTACAGGAGACCTGCTGCGCCAATGTCTGGGACAGGATGTCCAGAGGCAGCAGTGCTTCAACACCACCTGCCCAGGTCAGGAGGTGGACATATTGTTTTAGAATGAAATACAGTGTGTATTTGTTACTAAGCTATGATGTTTTTCTTTTCCGCCCTCCAGTGGATGGTCAGTGGCTGCCCTGGGTGAACTGGTCAAACTGTTCCAGTGGCTGTGGTGGAGTGCAGGTTCGACACAGAGGTTGCATCCCTCCTCGCTACGGAGGCCGAGACTGTTCTGAGCTCCCTGGACCATCCAATCTGGCAATGGAAATCAGTAAGAGCTGTCTGTGAACTAAAGTTGAACTGAAGTAAAAATCACTGGTTTGGAATAAGAAATCACTTTAGACTCCTAAAAACTCCTAAAAAAACTCCTAAAAATCCTAAAATCCAAAAAATAACAAATTTAAATAATTTGCTTTTTCTTCCCTGTTCCACTGCAGAGCCTTGTCCCGACGATGGATGTGCCAACACCAGCTGTCCCACTGGGCTGGTGACACACAACTGCGCTCCCTGTCCAGTCTCCTGCGCCCACATCACAAGTGTGACAACCTGTGATTCCACAGCACCCTGCTTCTCAGGTCAGTCAGGGGGAATCTTCAATATCTTGTGCTCTATGATAAAGTGATTGTTTCTTGACATTTAAAAAATGCCAAAATGGCAGTCAGAGGTTTCCGTCTCTCACAGCCTCATTTCTAGCGTACATGTTTCTACCTTCAGGTTGCTGGTGTCCAGAGGGCCAGGTGATGAGCCATATGCAACAGTGTGTATTACCAGAGGAGTGTGTATGCGAGGTGGCAGGCGTGCGCTACTGGCCAGGCCAGCAGATGAAAGTGGACTGTGAAATTTGCATTTGTGAGAGAGGAAGGCCTCAGAGATGTCAGCCCAACGCAGATTGCTCAGGTGAGTCTGTCAAAAACACAACTCAAGTGAGACATAACAAATCCACTGTTGAATTTTGTTCTTTGTCTCCAATTAAGTCTTGAGCACTCACACGCAGTCGCTTTTTTTCTTACTGTAGTGCATTGTGGCTGGTCGTCGTGGTCTGAGTGGGGAGAGTGTTTGGGACCCTGTGGTGTCCAGAGTGTCCAGTGGTCTTTCCGCAGCCCAAATAACCCCGTCAAGTACGGAGACGGGAGAACGTGCAGAGGAATTTACAGGAAAGCTCGCAGGTAAGTAGTCTTCTGCTGATGGGATTTTTTTTTTCTCCTACTTCTATTTGTACTTCCCATGTTCCCCCTTTAGTCCCCAATGACCATCCCACTTGTGCCTCTGTCTAACTCTCTAACCCTAACCCTGTTTCACTTGGTAAAGTTTTCCTGAAAGTAATGGGAGCGTTTCCAATTTGATCATTACTCATGATTCCATGAGAATTAAATCAATTTAACCCAAATTATTTCAAACCATATTCTGCCCTTTACCGAAGATGACAAACTGTGATCATCTACATTTCAACATCACTTCTCGTGGGGTTCCTATTAAAGACATTGCTGTATTTGTCTCTCACCTCCAGCATAAATGTCTGTGTCTGTGTGTGTTTGTATATGTAGGTGTCAGACAAACCCCTGTGATGAGTGCGAGTACCAGGGTCAGACCCATACTGTCGGAGACAGGTGGAGGTCCGACCACTGCCAGTTATGCCACTGTCTGCCCAACCTTACAGTGCAGTGTTCTCCCTATTGTCCACACACTGTCACTGGATGCCCACAGGTGAGGGGGGGAACATGAACTATGTTTGTTATATTTGTGTGTTTGACTGTCTGGGCTTAATTACAACAATGTGTCTCAATCTTATCTCATTTCATAACAGACAGCTCTGTTTCCCTTGCATCTGTTGATTTTCCTTGACATAGTTGTGTGCCCTGGTAACTCTTAACACATGAGTGAATGAGTTCAATGTTGTAACTTCCTTTGTTTGTACAGGGTCAAAGTCTGGTGCCTGGAGAGGGAGACAGGTGTTGTTACTGCCAAGGTAGAATCATGACTGTTGTTCTGCTATCTACACTGATTAAACATCTACACTGTGTGATCACTGCTCTCAAGTTGCTTCTGTCTTTCTGATCTGACATATCTCACATGTTACAGAGATCATTTACTGTAACTGTTGAAGAAAACTCAGACTAATTAGAAAATGACCTGCCCTAAGGTGCTCATATTTTAATGGAGAGAAAAAAATTTGTTGGATAGTTGGAATAGTTGGAAACCTGGCAATAATCAAGTGACAGTGTTCTCTGACATTCATCTTTTTATTTCTACTCCTCCTCTGCATACAGGAGATAATGACACAATTCTTGTGACAGTGACTCCTGCCACCGTGACCTCCGAGCCAGCAGAGGGTACTACACCCCTGGTTCCCACATATCCACTTCCTCCTGGAGGTCAGTGTCATTTTCATATGGTCAGGTGTTTGAATTGTTTAACAGATTGGAGAAGAGCATTGGATCTGTTTTCACTGATTTTGATTGAATCTCTGTTCAGATGAGTGTTGGGCTCCTCTGGGTGTCCAGACTCTGCCGGCCTCAAGTTTCAGTGCCTCATCACAGCAGACTGGTCATCCCCCCGAGGCAGCTCGCCTCCATGGATGGGACCCCCACAGAGACCTCCAGGTATACAAGGTCCACTGATAGGTTTATAATATACAAGCTTTTCACCGGTACATGTTCATCCTGATGAAATGTCCTTGAGCAAGTTGTTAAATCCCCAACTGCTCCAAGTTTGTCATTTAAACTGGGTTTTGACAAAATGGTGATGTGAGAAATATAAAAGATTAGAATAAATACTTATTTAACTGAAAATGCATGCTCTTGCTTAAGGGAGGCTTAAAGGTAAATTTCACAGTTCTTTCATTTCATTTTTTGTTTCACAGTATGCTCTTGTTTTTATGGCATTTAAAATCCTCTGACTTTGCTCTAAGCATCACCAGCAGGTTGACTTTTTTGGTTTTGGGTGAAACCATCTGTGGCATTTGTGGGAGGTTTTGCTCTGAATACATGGAAAACCATGGAAAACATACTTGCATTGCCACTGCAACTATGCTGGTACCCTGGAGCCTCACACTACCGCTTGCATGACTGTAGATTGTCAGTGTAATACTGAGCATTATGAACACCAGGTGAATTCTTCAAATGGTTTATCTGCAGGGCTGGAGTCCAGAACCAGAGGAATATAAGGACCTACCACAGCGGAGCCCTGGCGGACACAGTAGCAACACACAAAGCCCATACCTGCAGATAGACCTGCTGAAACCATTCAACATCACTGGTAAACATCCATGCATACACCTGACAACAACTACAGACAGACAGAGTTTAAATATAAAAAATGTAATGTATCTGTGAAATACATAAAATGCTTTCCATCTCTCTACTTCTTTGCAGGTGTGTTAACACAGGGCGGTGGTGTGTTTGGCACATTTGTGTCCAGCTTTTACATTCAGTTCAGCCAGGACGGCAGACAGTGGCACACTTACAAAGAGCTCATCACCGATGCCCGACCCAGAGCCAAGGTCAGACATCAAACCAGGAAAAAGCCATTTCCAGCACAGAGTTCACTTTAAAGGCCCCTTACTTAACAATACTGTTGTCAGTTCTTCAGGTTGATGCATTACCTTTCTCCCTCCAGGTTTTTCTCGGTAACCACGATGATCGAGGGGTGGCTGAGAGCAAACTGGACAGGATAGTGTCGGCTCAGTTTGTCCGCTTGCTGCCACATGATTTTCAGAATGGCATCTACCTTCGACTTGAGATTATGGGCTGTGGTGATGGTTAGTAGATGGTTAAACTCTATTTTGTTGGTGAGTTTGTGCACAAATTCACTTGTAAAATTCTCACCTCTCCTCTCCCTCAGGTTATCAGTGGTTAACTACCTCCACTCCTCCCTCACCAGTCTCCCCAGTGGGTGGCTGCAGAGGGAAGGAGTTCCAGTGCCAAAATGGACGCTGTGTGCCAGCAGGTCCACTGGGAGTTGTCTGTAATGGCGTCAATGACTGTGGGGATGGATCAGATGAGATGCACTGTGGTGAGTTTCCCAACCTAACACACCTTCAATTCCTGGCTTAATATACCTAATTGCATTTACTCACATTCTACTCATGTCACAGAAATCGTTTTTACTCAGTACCCACTCCCCACCTGCAGGTAAACAGCCCTCCACTACTGCCACCAGTCCACGCAGCTGCCCTGCTGGGCAGTTTTCTTGTCCTCCACCAGGGGGCTGCATCGAGGCAGGGCAACGATGTGACGGTATCTTGCATTGTCCAAAAGGAGAGGATGAGATTGGCTGCCACCCCCATGATAACATTACTACCCAGTCAGACAGGTGGAGTGTAATTTTTATTCTTCCTTTGTTGTCATAGTGATAATATTATTATTTGTATTAATACCACTCCATTTTGAGTATTCTCCTGCTTACTAATCTTTTCTTTTCACTCCTGAGGGTGTAGGTTTTCAAATAGGATTTTGGGTGTAGTTTTTCATTCTCCATATTTTGTCCATTTTGTGGGAATTTACAGACCGTACACCCCCACCCCTGCTCCTCTCAGGACTCCCTCCATGGCTGCTATCACTCACCCTGCTGTAACATCAGCAGTAAGTACATAATTTAAATTTCCCAGTTGGAATTATAAAATGTTTATAATTGTTATACAAATATCCAGCAGCCTTAATGTATACAAATAATGTATTGTTTGAGGGACTTATTTTGAAGATGGGAGCAAGACCAAGAATTATAAATTCTAACACGTTACTATAGTGAAGGTAGAAATCAGTAAACACTGAAATTATTTTAAAATTTATTTACAGGATGGTGTCCCAGGATATCGGGGTGAGTGTCAAATGTTTAAATTCAGTTTGCCAAATTGGTTATGTTGGACATTATTGAAAGTCATAGTGTTCCGCAGGCATCTGCTCCTCTCCCCTTGGACTGGAGGATGGGAGTATTAGATACGGTCAGCTGACCTCATCTTCCCACCGTGAGAACAACCCTGCTGACGCTGGACGACTAAACATCGTCCCCAACGTGTAAGTCGTCTGGTATTTATGTTGTTGTTGCCTTCAAACAACCTGAACAGTGGATGTGTTTTTTTGCACACCCTTACTGTGTGAGGCCTTTAATTTTTTTGGAGAAGGAGTTATACATACAGAAAAATTGCAAACCATGTGATCTTGTGTTGTAGTCAGGTTATGGAGCCTGGATGGAGTCCTTTGCCTACAGATGCCCAGCCATATTTTCAGGTGGACTTCCTGGAGCCCATGTGGGTATCAGGGGTAGTGACACAGGGTGGTGAACGCATGTGGGGTTACCTCACGAAATACCGCCTGGCCTTCGCGCTACACAGCAGCCTCTTCACAGATTACACTGACAATGGGAAGCCTGGTGGCCCTGCTAAGGTACTACAGATTATTTCTGTATTGGCATACAGGTATATCCACATACACTCATGTTCTGTTCCACAATGGTAAAGAAATAATACTCATTGCATTATTCTTGAAAAAAAGGGCTTATTTATTTGTGGTGTAGGTGTTTGAGGTGAGGATGGTGGGCAGGACTCCTGTGACCCGTTGGCTGGATCGGCTGGTCAGAGCTCGCTACCTGCGCATCATCCCTGTGGAGTTTAGACACACATTCTACATGCGTTTTGAGATCATTGGATGCAGAGGAGGTGAAGAGTTAAATTAAAAAACACAAGTATATGATAATGATTAAATCCTCAGGACTTCCAAATGATAACCAATGTCTCAGTAGTGTTTTCCAGAATTTGTGCAGGGCTGTAAAGCTGACCTCATGTCACTGAACTCTTTCTCCTTGTGCTATAGATGAGCTTGTGACCCCCAGCAGCGTCACCTCGCCTCCCTCTGGTGGTGGAAAAGTGACTGTGCAGCGCTGTGAACCAGGCCAGTTTGCATGCCAGCACAGCGAGCAGTGCGTCTCTGTCTCCGTGTTGTGTGACGGTCGACCGGACTGCAAGGACCACTCTGACGAAATCAATTGCGGTGGGAGCTGATGAATATTGGCTCATATATATTTTTCATTCTGTTTCTTTTGAGTCATGCTTTACCACTCATCACAATTTCTATTCTCCTTATAGGATAAAGTGAATGAATCAATTTACATTCGACAGATTAGCAGTTGAAATGTGCAGCACCTTCCTGCCTCCCTACTGTATCACGTTGCTTCTTTTTCATTTCTGTCCATGTTTATGTCTCCTCTTCAGGTACAGCTCCAACCAGAGGCTCTCCAGGGCTGCACAACCAGACCAGCTCTGTGGGGAGACCAGGTTTCCATGGTGACAGTACAACAGGTGCCCCAGGTCTCCATACCACCAGGTCCCAAGGTGGCCTTCCCGGTGTCGCTACTTCAGGGGTCACGGGTCAACCTGGACTTCAGAAGACCACAATTCCAAGTAAGATTGGTTATTGATCATTGAAGGCACAGTTAACAACAATGATTGAAATGAAAGCACAGGTTGATAGCTTTAAATGTTTCAAGTGTTACAGTAGGCCAGTCTGCTTGCAGTTCATTGTTGATTAGTTGTTTTTTTTTGTCCAAAATGATCAGGCCATTTGACCACCAAACCTTCAATCTACCCAGGGGTCACAACAGGTCAGCCTGGGCTGCACCTCACTACAACCCTTAGCTCTGGAAGACCTGGTCTACAAACCACAAAAGGTATGTAAGTCTTGCTAGTTATCCTACAGTCTGACAGGAACATTTTCTTTTTTAATTGCTGTTTCTATCTTCTGTTCATGTACAGCCCCGTGGATCACCACAGCTCCTGATGATGGGGGTCTACCCAGAGTGCTTTGCGTGGAAGGCCAGTTTGCATGCCGTACATTTGGCTGTGTGGAAGCTGCGCAGGTGTGCGACGGCAGACGGGATTGTTTGGACGGGTCAGATGAAGAACGCTGCGGTACGCCTCAACACCATGTCAGGGGTGGGGGGAATGGAAGGACAATGGAAAGAGATTAAAGAAACTTTAATTTTATAAACACTTTTTTAAGTTTTAGCCACTAAAATGTAAAGAGGGGATGCTTTCTAAAAAGACGTCATGAACATTTTTCATTTATCGATTGCCTATAAAACTCCTCAGTGCACTTGTGCAAATAACATTTGTAAGTTGAATAAAGTTTTGTTACTGTATTTCCGTGTCTCATCAGGCACCACAGCCAGACCAGTGGTGACTTCAGTGCGACCCCTGGTGCCCAGTCCATGTTCTCCCAAGCAATTCCCCTGTGAGAGTGGGGAGTGTGTTCACCTGGACCGCAGATGTGACCTGCAGAGGGACTGCACGGATGGGTCAGATGAGAGAGACTGTGGTAGGTTATAATTCCACTTCCAGAATTGGTGATGAGACCAGACAGGAAAATATTCATATTTTATTTTTTAACATCTCTCTTCCTCTCCTTTAGTGGGCTGCATCATGTCCTCGTGGACAGCTTGGAGTGCCTGCAGCGTGTCCTGCGGTCTGGGCTCCTTGTTTCGGCAGAGAGACATACTGAGGGAGGCTCTGCCTGGAGGGGACTGTGGTGGGGCCCAGTTTGACAGTCGAGCCTGTTTCCCACGAGCATGTCCAGGTCTGTTCAGTGCATGTTTTACAAGTACCTGGTGTCTGATTCAAAGGTCATCTCAATCACACTCTCCCCTGCGTCCTCTCGTAGTTGACGGCCATTGGTCAGAGTGGACAGAGTGGTCGGAGTGTGATGCTCAGTGTGGAGGTGGCATCAAGCACCGGAACAGATCCTGCTCCGCTCCTCCTCCTAAGAACGGTGGGCGAGACTGTGAGGGCATGACCCTGCAGAGCCAGAGCTGCAACAGCCAGTCCTGCACAAAAGACACTGACACACAGACGGGTGTGTAGTTTTTCTTGCCTGATGACAGTTGTTCAAGACTCTTCACCTGACCATCCAGTTTCGTTTTTTTTCATTGCTGGAAAATTTAATTTGTGAATGTATCTGCTTGCCACCTCTGTTCTGTGTGAACACACTAACAAACCGACTGGTTTGTCCAGGCTGCGTCAACGGCATGTTGCTGGTGACTGACGCCGACTGCCAGGCGGGAAGAGTTGGGCCTTGTCCTCCTACCTGCGCACATCTCAGCTTGACCAACAACTGCACTGCAGCTTGTACACTGGGTAGGATGCACTGTGTATTTGGATTTTAGATTATAATGTTTTTGTAGTTGAATAGACAACACTAGTATGCATGTAATAATTGATGTATTTCTCCAGGGTGTCGCTGTCCCGAGGGTCTGTTCCTTCAGGAGGGGCGATGTGTAAATGCCAGCCGATGTGTCTGTCACTGGGATGGCCAAACACTGCAGCCAGAACAGACGTTCAGCAGGGACCAGTGTACAACATGGTCAGAGAGACAAGACATTTGTATATTTATTTATTAAGGCAAATCTGGTGGTATTTTTTAAAATGCTACCTGACTTATTAAAATCACATTTAACTTAACACACATAAGACGAGAAAAAAATCAAAAAATCTAACTGTCAGAAATGCCCCACCAGTGTGTGCCGAGAGGGACAAGTCACCTGTGACACATCCAGCTGTGTGGCGAGCTGTCACTGGTCAGCCTGGTCGTCATGGTCACCATGTGATGTTAGCTGTGGTCTCGGGCTACAGCAGCGCTACAGGTGAATTTGTTTATTTCCACAGATCAGTAAAGCACACTATATAGTCTGAGTTTTCCCACTTTGTTTAGTTTTCACTGCTCATACACAAGCTGCTAAATCTGGATTAGTAGTTCTGATGCCCCAACTGTCTCCTCAGGTCCCCAGTGAACCCACCAGAAGCAGTCAGAGTCCAGCCCTGTCCAGGAGACTCCACTGAGGCCCGTAGCTGCTCCAACCCCTGCCTCCCTGGTATTACTGCTCAAGCTCCATGCACACAACAGTAACACTAATACCGTTGCACGTCAAGTTTTCATTTTTGTTATGCAAGAGAAAAAATACTCATCATTTTACGGGGTTGTGACGACCTTTCTGTTCTCTTGTGCAGTGCTGCCAGACGGAGTTTGGAGTAAATGGACTGGGTGGTCAGAGTGCAGTAAGACGTGTTTCAACCTCGTAGATGAGGTGGGAATCAGACGGCGATTTCGCAGCTGCAACCAGACACTCCCAGCGTTCAACTCCACGCGCTCCGGTTGTGATGGGGACAGCGAGGAGCAAGAGCCGTGCAATACAGTACACTGTCCAGGTATGACGGCCTGTGAAGGGGCGACCCCTCGTGTTTATAATTCCTGTAAGATAAAAAAAAAAGAAGCTAATTTCAAGTTATGTACATCCAGTGAATGGTGGCTGGTCGGCATGGACACAGTGGTCTCAGTGTTCATCCGAGTGCGACTCTGGTGTTCAAACAAGAGAGCGATTCTGCAGTTCACCCTCACCACAGCATGGGGGCAGCAGCTGCCCTGGGCCACACATACAAACAAGAGACTGCAACTCCCACCCCTGCTCAGGTGTAGCATCCTGCTTTCTTATGTCTCTGCTATGTTATAAAGGTCCACAGAATAAAATGTGTGAATAATAATACTTTTTTATTTATTATGTGTGTGTATATATATATATATATATATATGTATATATATATATATGTATATATATGTATATGTATATATATGTATATATATGTATATATATATATGTATATATATATGTATGTATATATGTATATATATATATATGTGTGTGTGTGTGTATATATATATATATATGTGTGTGTGTGTATATATATATATATATGTGTGTGTGTATATATATATATATATATATGTATATGTATATATATATATAGCCTGTTTTTTTATACAGCACATTATTACTTTTCAGTTATGTTTAGCTCATGTTTCGTTGCTCCTCTCAGGTGTGTGTCCAGAGGGCATGGTGTACCTCACAGCAGCCGAGTGTGACGCTCATGGTGGTGCATGTCCGCGTGTCTGTTTGGACTTGACCTCCACAGAGGTGCAGTGTGCCACTGCGTGTTATGACGGCTGCTACTGTGCCCCGGGCTTCTACCTGCTGAACGACAGCTGTGTGCCCTTAGCACGATGCCCGTGTTACCATCAGGGGGAGACGCATCCAGCCGGTGCCACCCTGCCTGTCGACGCCTGCAATAACTGGTACTGTTACAACACACAGTTATGCTTCTGTTTACTCATTGGGTGGATTAAATTTTGTCCAAAAACATGCTTAAATGCAGCTGCTGTTGGAATATATGCATTCATTAAAATTCCGCTTGCTCTTGTGTCTCTAAAAGTACCTGCACTAACGGAGAAATGGAGTGTGGAACGGCTCCTTGCTCTGGTAAGTTTTTTTTTCTATCAAATGTAGTTTTTAATATGCATTTTTTTAAGTACCTTTTGCTTTCTGTCCCTTTCTGTTCATCATTTTGTTTCAAATATCATTCTTATTCCATCTGTCTTTCTAAAAACATGTGTATATGTTTCTCAGTGGACTGTGGCTGGAGCAGCTGGACCCAGTGGAGCACCTGTAGTCGAACTTGTGATGTTGGAGTGAGGAGGAGGTATCGTTCAGGAACTAATCCTCCTCTGGCATTTGGAGGTCGTCCTTGCAAAGGAGACAGAGTGGGAATCGATACCTGCAGCATTGAACCCTGCTTCGGTCTGTTTTCTTCACGTGAAATCCAAATTTAAAATTTTACCAAATGTGTTGTAACAAAAAGCTTTTAGGAGTGTGCTGTTTTCATTTTATTCCTGTATGCATGATTAGATTTTAAAAATTGAACAAAAGTTTATCAAGTTGTGTTGTTTCCCAGGTGTGAAGGAGCCATGGAGCGCATGGTCAGAGTGCTCCGTGACATGTGGAGGAGGGTACAGGACCCGAACCCGCGGGCCAATTCGAATCCACGGCACTGCTCAGCAGTTCAGCGCCTGTAATCTACAACCCTGTGGTACGGCAAGAACTACACACTCATCAAACAATATACTATTGTGTTTCCTAGAAGACAATAGGGTGTATATATTTCCGTCTCATAAATAAGGTGAATAAAAGTGGTGTGTTTGAACCTGAAAACAACATTTAGGAGCCCGTAAAGCTCAATCTGGGTCACGGAAAGTCTAGGCTGTGTTTTTGATTTATCAAGTGAAAAATGGGGGGGAAAATGTTTACTGTGTACTTCAGTAGAAGTAGATTTTAACCCCAAAATTGATAACTTGCTGATGTCCAGTTGTAAATGAAACCTTTTCACGCATTGACTTTCTTTATGTCAGGTGATGGCCGAGTGTGTCCTCCAGGCCAGGAGTGGACGCAGTGTGTGAGGGGGGCAGTGTCATGTACAGACCTCGCAATGGACCTCAGCAGGAACTGCACACCGGGCTGCCAGTGTCCACAAGGGACTGTCAAACAGGTGGGTGGGGCAGCTATACTGTACACGAACGTGCTTAGACTCACATGCACAGAATATCAGGAATCAGGTCCTTATTGTTCACGATTCTCCAAAATTCCCAGGACGGTGTGTGTGTACAAGAGTCTGACTGCCGCTGTGACATGGATGGGGAGCAGTACAAACCAGGAGACATTGTCTCCACAGACTGCAACAACTGGTAATTAGCAGCGAATAGTTGAGTTTCACTCATCCAGCATGTGTTTCTGTTCATCAGTATATGAAGAAGGCAGAAAAGTTTGATTTAACTTTTTTTATATTTCAGTACATGTGAAGCAGGAAGGCTGGTGAACTGCTCTCAAGACAACTGCAATTGTGGGCAAAAATTATTTAATACAGCTACTCCTTTGTATTTTATCTGTTCAATTAGTTCTGTTTTTCACATAGTTTGCATAACAGTAAGAGTAGTTTTCCTGCCACTAATCTCTAATCCAAATTTTGTCAGTTATAATAGTTACAATATCTTTAGGATTTAACCCCTTCGAGACTAATTGACAATGAAGCTGTGGTGATGCCGCATGAAAAAGTAATATGAATGGCATGCAGTTTTTCCTTCTGTCCTTTTTTTTTACCATGTTTTACCTCACTTAATCTGTAATCTGTTCCTCTACACACTCTTTCACTCTGCAGTGGATGGCCAGTGGTCCATGTGGACTCCTTGGGGTCAGTGTTCAGTGTCGTGTGGAGCCGGTCTCCAGTCTCGGTACCGGTTCTGTTCTAGTCCCCAGCGCTCTGGCAGCGGCCTGCCATGTCTAGGAGCTCACAGAGAGGACCAAGTCTGCGTCGGCCCCCCCTGTGACCGTGAGTTTATTTTTCTGTTAACTTTTTATTGACAACATATGTTTTTTCCTTCATAATAACGTGATACCTCTTACCAGGTGACGGAGGGTGGGGTGAGTGGAGTAACTGGACGGATTGTACCAAGTCCTGTGGTGGGGGTATTCAGAGCCGGAGGAGAGAGTGTGACAGTCCCAGTCCAGAGGGGGAGGGAAATTACTGTGAGGGTCTGGGAACTGAGGTTGTAGCCTGTAACACTGACCATTGTCCAGGTATGTGTAAAGTAAATTTTCTAGTGTTGGTTCAAATGTAGATGTTGCCGTAGACTACAGTCGGTTCTATTTGAGGTTTAACAATGTGTGTGTTTTCAGTTGCACCATGTTCTCAGGTTCCAGGCACAGCGTTCAGTAGCTGTGGTCCCTCCTGCCCTCGCTCCTGTGATGACCTGGCAGTGAGTTCCACACCGAACACGACCACTGTCTTCGCCCATGACCTCTGGTTTAAGATTCAGTCATGCTTTATGGTTAGAAATAATATGTGATGTTAAAGGGATTTTCTTCCTGTCCCTTCAGCACTGTGAGTGGCGATGTGAGCCAGGCTGCTACTGTACAGAGGGAAAGGTCCTGTCTGCTAACGGGACCGTCTGTGTGGAGAAAGAAGACTGTCCCTGCCTGGACCTCGACACTGGACACTGGCTGGAGCGAGGAGAGACCACCCAAGCCCGTGATGGATGTAACAACTGGTCAGAATAACACAAATATCACCTACCGTATAGTGCATGCATGTAAACTACATTTACATTTCACAGAGAAACACTGAATTAAAAAGGAGGGGAATTTTATAATGTTGTGTTTCCTGTGTTTCAGCACCTGTGAAGGTGGGAGGCTCAACTGCACTACATTTAACTGTCCAGGTGAGTAAGTCTCTGTATGTATCAGAAAATTCAACTGTCTGTAGCTTTGACTTCATCATTGATAGAAAATCTCAACAGGAAGATTATACATTCAGAGTGGTCACAAATTTTAGATTTGTGTTTTCAGTGTCAGGTCAATGGTGTGAGTGGTCAGAGTGGACTCCCTGCTCCAGGACCTGTGGGGCAGAGTCAGTGTCCCGCTACAGGAGCTGTGGCTGTCCCGAGCCCAAGGGTGGAGGAGCAGCCTGCTCTGGAGAACAGGAGATACACAACGGGGTCGGAGTTCAAATCCAGAGACAGCCCTGCCCCGTCATCTCCTTCTGTCCTGGTAGGACATTTATTTAGAGCTTATATCACTCTTATACAACAGACTATTTTAACACTTTTGGAAAAAATAATATACAGTCAGAAGATTGTTCTATCTGTAGTTTAACAGGAGAATCCCAGATAATATTTTGTCATTTTTTTGTTTTGTGTCTCTTCCATGTTTTTTCTATCCTGTTTCTATTCTTTGCCACTTTTTTTTATCTTCATCACTAACTCATCTTTTTGGTGTAATTCTCTTCAGGTAGAAATTTTCAAGTGAACGGGAAATATGTTTATATCGGTTTCTTTTACTCAAACTCTCTAGTCCATGGTTCATGGAGTCCCTGGTCGACGTGGTCGGACTGTGATGAGTGCGCCGGCTCGTCCACGCGCACCAGGGAATGCAACAGTCCTCCTGCCAGGTTTGGTGGTCTGCCCTGTCTCGGAGAGAGCAGGCAGAGCCGCGGTTGCCATGACAACATCACCGTCTGCTCAGGTTAGTACAATGCAGGATTCTGTGTTAATTGTGGATGCACCCAGTAAAAGCACTCGTGTCCCAATTCAAAGTGAGTTTATTGGATTAAAACGAAGATAACATGAGAGAAGTGAAGAGTGAAATTGCAGCTGTAGAGAAGGAATAACTTCAGAGAGGCCTTACTGGAAACAAAGTGGTGCTCCGATAGCACTTTGTCCCTGTCAGGGAATCTTGTGAGAGAGGAAAAGAGTGCTTGAGTTGAATTTTTTCATGAAATGAAATGGCTGTCTGAAAGGGAAGATTATTGAACTCTCAGTTTTGGTTGAATTCCCTCTGCCCTCAGTGTTCCTGTACATGTCCAACCTCCACAGAATGATAACCGGGTTTACTGATAAACACCAAGATGATGACCAGAAAAGGTGTCCGAGAGACCTCATCAAAACACTGTTCAGCTGTCAGTCCCCCATTTAAATCAAGAGTATGACAAACTGGATGAAAATATTTATTGTTGTTTAAATATACAGATGCAAGTACACACAATGTAGTAAAATAAACACCTAAAAGGTTATTTTTCACTTTTTCTTTCCACTGGTCTTTAAAGAAGGCTAACAGGGTTGTGTCATGCTATGGAAGCAAAATGGTGCATCATCTTACAATTGAGGCTTGCATTAAAAGTCAATGTGTTTATCTATTTGCCAGTAGTATTATTATTTCATTAGCCCGACCCACACCTTTGTCTATCTGGTTACCAGTGCGTAACCTCAGCCCTCGGAGGATTAGATTTTTCTATGTGGCACAACACGTATTAATTGTCTTTAAACTGTAATTCATCCTGTCCTCTGAAGACTGCGGTGGAGGCCAGGAAGAGTGGCCTTGTGGGAAGCCCTGTCCTCGCTCCTGTTCGGATCTCCATGGTGACACAGTGTGCCTGGATTCCCCTGGGTGCAGCCGCACTTGCGGTTGTCCAGGTGACATGGTTCTGCAGGACGGAGTGTGCGTGGCCAGGGAGGAGTGTCGCTGTAAATACCACAACAGCTCTGCCACAGGTTAGATCCACACTCTGTTTACTTGCCAACTACAACTGGAAGTGGTTTAATTAATAGACTTTTGTCCGTGGTTATTGATTTGTCTGTTTGCTGTATGGGCAGGAGGCCTAGATTCCAGTAATGCATCATGGGTATGGCCTGGTGGATCTGATTGGCAGTTTGCAAATTCAGGAGACAGCATCATTAGTGACTGCAAAAACTGGTACAATACTAGCTAATCAGCTTACATCATATTTAATACAATAAAAAAAAAGATATATCTTTATTTTCCTTTTTGTGTTTGTCTTTCTCATTTTGTCTCAGTTCATGTGAAGCTGGGGTTCTGCAGTGTCAGTCGGTGCCCGGTTGCAACGTCGACGGTGGCTGGAGCCAATGGGCAGCCTGGACCGAGTGCTCGCTTCCTTGTGGAGGAGGAGTCAATTTCAGGAGACGACAGTGTGATAATCCATCTCCTCAGAGTGGTGGAAGAGGCTGCCTGGGAGTCGCTGAGCAGCAGAGAGACTGCAACATACACCTGTGCACAGGTAGTGCTGTCCGGCCAATCCAACGTAAAACTTGATGAGTGAATAATTTTACATTATGCTCTGAATTTTCCATGAAAGTTCCATGGCCCGACCTACTGTACATTTTTTGTGGTGAAATTTACCGTATTGTAAAGTGAGATATCCAACAATACAATATCATGAATGATGAAACAATGTTTGTTCCATAAAATTATGAAGATGTTTGTACCCTTGCCTTCAGAGAGAATTTTCTTTTCTCCACATCTCGATGTGTGCTTTGCCTCCAGACTCCGTGGGCCCGTGGCTGCCCTGGTCTCAGTGGTCTGTGTGTTCGGTCAGCTGTGGTGGAGGGCAGCAGTCCCGCTCTCGTCTCTGCAGCTCTCCACCGTGCAGTGGCCTCAGTCGCCAGAGCAAGACGTGCAACACCCAGGTCTGTCTTGGTGAGTCCCCCCGTAATACGTCTGTAGCTATGGCATCAAAGTTATTTGCAGAAAACCTGTATGTTTGTAGTCTGTTATCTTTAATCAATGTCAATGTGCATATATCATGTTGTGCAGAGGTGGGCTGCCCACCTGGCAGGCTGTACAGGGAGTGTGAACGAGGTGAAGGTTGTCCGTTCAGCTGCGCTCAGGTCAGCGGCAGAGAGGGCTGCTACTCAGATGGCTGCGAGGAAGGCTGCCACTGCCCTCTGCTCACCTACCAACACCATGGAGTCTGCCTGCAGGTGACTTCCCTCTCTTCTAAGGATTTTAGTTTTCTAATAGATTGATAATGGTTGAAAAAGAGTTGACATTTTTTTATTCTGTTTGTGTGTGTGTGTTTCAGGAGTGTCCATGTCTGGTTGACAAAGAGTTTCTGGCATCTTTGAAGAGTGTCTCTGTCTCGCCGGTCTCATCTCTGCTCCTCTACAACATCTCTGAGGGAATGGAACTTCAGCCTGGAGACACGCTGGTCCATGACTGCAGCACATGGTGAGCAGTTAAACTGTTCATATACACGTATATGCAAAATGGTTGCCTCAAGTCCTCATCTAACTTCCTGGCAGTTACCTTCCTGTCCTCACCACAACTCATCCCGTCTCCCGACCTGTTTCCATGCAGCGGCTGTGAACACGGCCGGTGGAATTGTTCCTTGGAGCATTGCCCAGTTGATGGTGGCCTGTCTCCCTGGGGCCCCTGGAGCCCATGCTCACTGTCCTGTGGAGGTCTGGGACTGAAAACCCGCTTCAGGGGCTGCACTCAGCCTGCCCCAGCCCACGGAGGAAGAGATTGCCAGGGTGCTCGCCAGGAAACCACCTACTGCCAGGCCCCTGACTGCCCAGGTACAGCACAGGGGGTATTTTAGGCAGAGTCCTTACTGTATGTGTGAATACATAACCATAACCAAGACGGCACAAGTTCTTGTTAGTGCACAAAACTGAAAAGCGTAGCTTGTACAGCTAATTATAATTTATTTTTTTGCAGTCATTATTGGTCCTACAGAAGAACCAGTATTACCAGGTAAATAATCCTTTCCTATTAAATGTAATACCACATAGCGTATATCTCGTTCTCTGCCATTTCAAACATTTTAAAATAATGATTTTGTAAATGTCCTCTTTCCTCATCCATTCTCTTTAGATGAGGATGCCGGCTTCTCTCCCTGGTCCTTGTGGAGTCCCTGCACCAAGACCTGCACCGATGCTCTCAGGCCGGCCATGAAGTCCCGTCATCGACAGTGTGTAAAACCCCCCTGCTCTGGAAGCTCTCACCAAGAGAAGGCCTGTAACCTGCCCCAGTGTCCAGGTATGAGCAGCAATCATATTATCTGTGTCTCTCCATTGACTGATGCCAAAACTTTCCTCGTACCAGTCAATCAATATACTGACAATGTGAATGTTACAATACGCCTGCTTGCTGACGCTGTAAGATAAACCTCTCGTCAGCACTTTAACACAGTGTTAAACTATATAATATCTAATAGCAGCAAGTAAATTGTGAATATACAAGAGTTAATGGGGTACTCACTTATTAAATACTAGCTAATAGCTAATAGTGGAGCACTGCACTGGTATCAGGCATCTCCAGATTGTTAATGAAAGTGTCTGTATTCATAAAAAATGTTTTCTGGTACAAAACTACTTCAAAGCTTTTTCATTTAACTGAATATATCAGACAACAGAGGGACATATGTTCAGAGCCTGTGTGTGTGTGTGTGTGTGTGTGTGTGTGTGTGTGTGTGTGTGTGTGTGTGTGTGTGTGTGTGTGTGTGTGTGTGTGTGTGTGTGTGTGTGTGTGTGTGTGTGTGTGTGTGTGTGTGTGTGTGTGTGTGTGTGTGTGTGTGTGTGTGTGAATTTTATTTCATCTGTTGGGTTTGCATTTGGGGATTGTTTGTGAGTGACTTGGTTTATGTTTTTCATCACGCTTTATCTCACAGATGACAGCAGAGATTTTGTATTGGACTTTATTTACTGATCAGACATCAGAGAAGATTAGTGCGGGCAAACTGTATTTATTTATTTTTTTGAAACTGTTTTTTAGACTGCTATTATACAAATACTGCAAACATAGTGAATGGTCAGAGTAAGAATTTAAAAGCAAATATACCAACCACCATCCTGGTTACTTAAACTAAGCTGCACTAATATTCAGCAGCTGTGCATCAAGTCTTGTGCGATGTATCACCAGACGGAGACGAGGTGTGTGTGGGAGCAGACTGTGCGACGAGGAACTGTTCGTGGACAGAGTGGGGGGAGTGGAGCTTCTGTTCGCGGTCTTGCGGCGTGGGTCAGCAGCAGAGGATCCGAACCTTCCTCAGCCCCGGGACCAATGGCTCGTGGTGCGAAGACATCCTCAGAGGGAACCAGGAGCAGCGCTTCTGCAACATCAGGCCCTGCAGAGGTCAGCCAACCAGTGCCGCGTGTAGAGTCAAGTTGTGCTCTTCAGTTGGACCCATTCAGTAAACATAAAACCATGCTTTGAAAATCTGTTAAAGTAGAGTGTATGTTTTTTTTTTTTAAGTACGTGGTATGTAAAGTGTTTTATTCATTTAATTCTGACCTTTCTCAGTGTTGTGCAGGTGGGATACCACTTTGAGTCTCTATAAATCCTTCAAAAGAAACATAGAAGAAGAAGAAATAATCACTCTAGTTAAATTGCTCACACCACTTGTCCAAACTAAGGTTACCTGTGATGACAGGTCACAGGTTTCCTCAGTTTGGTTTGGATTCACTGTGTTTTTGTCATCATGCTTGTTTATGTGTCTGGACAATGCAGTGGACGGAGGCTGGTCCCGGTGGAGCCCCTGGTCCCGCTGTGACAAGCGATGTGGCGGCGGGCGCTCAATACGCACTCGCTCCTGCTCCAGCCCTCCACCCAAGAACGGTGGAAAAAAGTGTGTCGGAGAGAAGAACCAGGTCAAGCCCTGCAACACCAAACCCTGTGGTGAGACAGACCCAGCTTGGTCGCCTCACACTTTTTGAGTTTCGATTACTATGACCCCTAGGGCTAGTCCAGCCTGTGCACGGACAAATGCTAATTGATTCAGCATGTGGCTTTTTTCTCAGGTACATCTTTATGGTCAATATTTCAGCACAGCCTGTTATCAGCATGCTCGGTTGGGCGTGTTGATGTGGAGAAAATGCCCTGTAGCGTCGTGGGAATTTTTTTTTTTTATGACCTTCTGTTTGTGTACTGCCAGACGAGAAAGGTTGCCCGCCGGGCCAGGAGTTCGTGATGTGTGCCAACCAGTGTCCTCAGCGCTGCGCAGACTTCCAGCAGGGCATCGAGTGCCAAGGCAACACCGATTGTCAGCCCGGCTGTCGCTGCCCTGAAGGTACTGAGGCTGTTGTCATTTTATTAAGAGATAAGCCACCATTTGTGTTTGTCTGCATATCTGGGTGACTCTTCTTTAAAGCTCCCTGGCCTGCTGGCACTGAACCGATAAGCACCATTTACCTTTATGTGTATTTGAGCTCATGGCTGCACAGGTCGGCTGCTTAAATAGCCTGGATGCTTCTAACCCCAAAACTAGTTATGACCTTGTTTGTGTTCTTAATATATTGTACTGACACAGAGTATATTCAGATATTTGTCTCTGGGAAGTCTGTGCTCCAATACAATGAAGGTGAAAAGAACCAAAAGCAGCACTAATAAATATTTGTATATTACTAATGGTTCAAATGAAAGCGTTAATGTGAAGGGTGTTACTATAATGACGTACATCTGCAAGTCTCCACAGCTCTACAGAGCTTTTTAGCGTCAAGATTTTAGTTTTTCAGTCCACAGATATTTTACTTTTAGATATAATACTTTTCTCTCATTAATCTCATTTTCAGTCACCATAGGCCAGATGTTTTAGCTCAAAATAAATAAAAAATTATATAAACTGTACAGTACACCATCTGCCCAGCACCAAGCAGCTGACAGATGCAGTAAGTGAGTAGATGGTACAAATTTACAGGAGTATTAAGCTGCTGAAGAGTGAGATACTGTAAACCAGCAGCTGCACTGTAATGAAATGAATGAAACTCATGTCCTTTAATTAACATAGAACACGTGTGTGTGTGTGTGTGTGTGTGTGTGTGTGTGTGTGTGTGTGTGTGTGTGTGTGTGTGTGTGTGTGTGTGTGTGTGTGTGTGTGTGTGTGTGTGTGTGTGTGTGGGGGTGTGGGGGTGTGGGGGTGTGGGGGTGTGGGTGGTATGTGTGTTATGTGTGTTATGTGTGTTATGTGTGTTTTTGTCCAGGCCAGTTGCAGCAGGATGGGATGTGTGTGCAGCTCTGGCAGTGTGACTGTGTGGACTCGATAGGACAAATTTGGGCGGCCGGTAGCTGGCATCAGGCGGACTGTAACAACTGCAGCTGCTCTGATGGACAGCTCCTCTGCACCAATCACAGCTGCCAGGCAACGTGTGTCTGGAGCTCCTGGTCCAGTTGGGCCTCATGCAGCGTTACCTGTGGGCAGGGCCAGAGAACCAGATACAGGTGAGGAACAGAAATTTCCGAATTACCTGTTTTTTATATGTTTATATGTAATGTCTACTCTTTTCAAAAAAACAGCAATGTAAACATACTTTTTGTGACACTGTTGTGCATCAGGTCTATGGTCCCAGAGACTGAAGGAGCAGATTGCCAGTTTGAGGAAGTCCAGCATAAATCCTGCAACCCAGGATCCTGCCCACCCCTCTGTATCCATGACAACCAGGAACTCGGCATAGGACACACCTGGCTGCAGGGAGAGTGTAAACAATGGTGAGATGGATGAATTCAAACACAGGAGAAAAGAATATTTGGCTGTTAAAGGGTTTGCACTGAGAAGGAAATGAGATTCCACACTTCTTGCTTTTTGTCCCGTTTATTTTGCCTCCTAGCACATGTACCCCGGAGGGAGATTACTGCCAAGACATTGATTGCAGAGGTGGGTCACAACATTTATTTTAAAAGACAAGGAGTAGATGCGGTGTAGTGTTAAACTGCAGTGTGCACTCATTTAGTTTAAAGAAAGAACATACAGAGAATTGACTCAGATGCTTAATTGCCTGGAGAAAAGTACCTTTCAAATGACCAAGTTATGTGTGTTGTTGTCAGTGGACGGTGGTTGGACGCCCTGGTCAGTTTGGTCTGACTGCTCAGTGACCTGCGGACTAGGGGCACAGGTTCGAACCCGTGCCTGCATCAACCCCCCACCACGAAACAATGGGTCTCACTGCAGTGGGCCAGAGAGAGAGACCCAGGAATGTCATACTCTTCCTTGTCTGGGTTTGTACACACTCATAAATGCCACAGTTATACAGTATTTGTTTGTCTATTACAAGAAAAACAGTTCATATTTGCCCTGATCGTATTAACTCCTTGTCTCCAGATGACCTTTGTCCCTGGTCGCCATGGTCCCCATGTTCCCGGAGCTGTGGTGCGGGGTCTGTGTCACGTCGCAGGGCGTGTGTGTGTGAGGAGGGTGGAGATTCGGCATGTCCCACTGAGATTGAGGCTGAGAGGAACCGAGAGGAGACGCAGCTGTGTTACAAACAGCCCTGTCCCGGTACGTGCAGACTTAAGTCCACAGAGGACAATTGAAAAAGTGGTCTGCTTAATAAACTTTGGCCATACATTGCCACTGTGTCCTGCCATTGTGAAGCAGTGCACATCTGAGTTTCATATTGTAGATACTGTACATGATTTAAGTGATTCCCACCTGGGTCATATGCAGAGTTGAAGTTATATTCCATTCCATGAATTGTTTGTCTAAACCCTGCATTGTTGCACCACATTGGTTGATTTATTTATTTTGTGTCGGCAGGCTGCCCAATGTCAGAGTGGAGCGTTTGGTCTCAGTGCTCCTGTGCCTCTCAGAGGCAGCAGCGCTACCGTGTTGCCCTGTCCCCGGCCACCAGGGGGCAACCGTGCACTCCTGTTGAAACGCAGAGCAGAACATGTGGCCTCAGTCAGTGTGGTGGTGAGTTAATGACCACAGTGATGTGTGTGACTTTGTACATGTTCATAGTGTCCATGAACTAAGGTATTTTTTTGATCTTTCTGCTGTTTGTAGACTGTGAAGCCCCGTTCGTATACTCGGACTGCGGTGCACCCTGTGAGAAGCAGTGTGCGCTGCTGGGCCAAGGAGATCTCTGTTTAGGTGTCAGGGAGTGTACACCCGGCTGCTACTGCCCGAAGGTGAATTTTTCGTTAGCCCTACTCTGCTTTATAGTATAAACAGGTGCTACAGTATATTGAAATGTGCACGGAAATAAGTCACACTTATTCAAAATTGTCTTTCATGTTCATGGTTGTGGTTTCTGAAAGCTACTGTAACTATGAAGTGACAAACATTTTGAAACATGATCCAGAAAGCTTTGCAATCTGTATGTGTAAATGGCTGCATGTTACTTTGATAGGCAGTTAGATTAGCCACTGTGTGTGTTCGTCTCTAATGTCACATCAAAGCTGCTTTCATCTAGACGAGTATGTGTGCAAGACCAGTGGGAAAAAAAATACCCGGTATGAATTTAGAAAGTGTAACATTCTGTGCTACATATTGTTGTTCATACATGATATCAGGCATGAGTTGTGATGACAATCTTTTAGTGTTGTTGGGCCAAGTTGATGAGGTTCCAGCTTTGATTTTGTTGCAAAACCCTCTGATACCGTAGACTGATGATGCACCCATACAGCTGAAGGGAGGGGAGATAATGAAATATGGAACAGAACGCAGATCTCCAGAGGTGTAGAACAAGCCAGTAATCATAATTCAACTATGGATTCTGTCTAAATGATTTGTGACTGAACATTTTAATATTAATTACATTTAAATATAGGGGTTTATAATTGTCAAGCATCATACTATAGATAAAAAGGAGAATAACTGTTGCCATCCATGTTACAAGTGAGCCTGTTCTTACCTTTCATTTATATTTTTTGTTTCCATTCAGGGCCTGCTGCAGCAGAACGGTAGCTGTGTTCCACCAGAGGAATGTGGCTGCGTCCACCTGCAGCACCAAGCTTCAGGGCAACCACCCACACCTGTTACTGTCCCCGAGGGCTCCACTGTCACATTAGGCTGCAGTACCTGGTTAGACTCTGGCATTCTAAAAATAAATGAAGACATGGCACAGGGGCTAATTTTGTCTGCTCCTGTCCCCTTACACCAAAGTAGTTTGATTTTCTGCATCATGCAAATTTGGATCAACAGTACATTTATAGGATAAATACAATTTGAGGAACTTATACCATGGTTACACTTCTTAATCCTCCTCTGTTATTTCTGTTTTCATCCACTATCTTGCTTGGTCTCAATTTAATAGTATCTGTTTATCTCTTTTACATAGTCTGGTATCCATGGCTTGGTTTTGCATACTGTTAATATCTGTTCTGTCTGTTCTCCAGCCTCTGCCATGATGGGACTTTGCAGTGTGACTTGAGTGAATGTGAAGGTAAGTAAGCAGCACAATGATTCAGTATTGAATCACTCCTTCATCTTGTTAACCTGCCTCTTCCTCTCCTCCTTCTTTCAGTCATCATCAGCGAGTGGTCAGAGTGGACCCCCTGTTCCCCCTGTGCACCCTCTTCCTCCCTGCAGAACAGCACTTTCCAGGACCAGGTCAGCAGTGGCACTAAAATGGTCTCAATCCAGCGGCGTTTCCGGGCTTGTTTGGACCTTGATTCTGGTGTTCCTGTCACCAGAGAGGAGGAGGACAGCCAATGTCCAGGGCCACTTGTGGAGGAGAGGCTTTGTCCAGATGCTAACACCTGCAGAGGTAATGGTGTTTGTCCGAGAGGGCAAAAAAGAGGGGTTCACGTTTATTCCGTTCTTTTCCTCAGTCTGCCTTCGTCAAGCTCCAGTTCCCTCTTTAACTCCATTCTGAGGGAAAGTAATCAATTCGGCAGTTTGCCAGTCAGTATGTGGCAACAATATGACACTTTGCTCCCAACTAATGATTTTAGGCAGACGTCGCGCTGAACTAGTCGGAGCCAGACAAGCGTGGCATCTAAGAAAGAAATTAATTATAGATTGGGTCAGAGTGACTGTCACAGTGACTGTGCTGACGAAATGACTCTAGCATGGCGCTCTCTGGAGAGGAGAGGGCGATAATTCCATCTTGAGAAATTGTAGAATGCAATGCAAGAGGATGCAACACAATTCAAAAGTGTTTTACATAAGACGTAAAGGGATGTTAAGCTGCATTAGAGACCCAAGTCGGTATAAGCAGACACAATGAGATTGGATTTGAAAGAATATAATTAAATACAAGATTAATATAAGAGAAACTTGCAAAATAACACGAGTAAATATCTCTACAATTAATCAAATGAAAAGGAGAAACAAACAAACGTGACAAGTCCTTTATTTCAAAAGGGGTTGTGTTGCCTAAATATATGCTGCTTTTCTGACCCTGCTCATACTTGCATTAACATGTGTCTTGGGTGATCTGGTTACAAGTGGACACCTCCAAGTGCGTCAGCTCACACCTGAGTGACCACTTCGCTTCTCACTTCCCCACTCTGGATGCAAATGCACATGTCGCCACATTATTTGTATTTGTAAAGACCAAATGTGTTGTTGTTTGTAGCCAATATCAACGTGTAAGTATGTATTTTGATCTTGGTGGCGTTTTTATTGTCTTAGAAATGTTCTTGCTGATGAAGCACATTTAATTTTGAATAGGGAGTGGGCGGGTTGAGCGAGGAGGGTCTGAGTCATCTCACTGCACACAGCTCTACAATGGAATAAGAAAAATCTTAATCCAGTTGAGAGTGAATTTTGTAAAAACCCATCAAAGATTTGTTCAGTACGTGGGACCACTGTCTCATTAGTTTTGTGATTATTTTTATGTAAATCTTTGTTATTGGAGTCGTCAACAGACGAGGAAAATAACATGGAAATTGCAGATTGAAAAACATGAGATCTGTTTAGGGCCGTGCCAGAAACTCATACCAAGTTTTTCAGTCTATCTAGTGGCAGCACAATTGAATCACTTCAACTCAGGATCTACTGTATAGTGTGGGATGCATTTTTGAACAGAAAAGAAAGGCCATGTCTTTGAAAGCGCGGTCGGCCTATCTCAAATTGAAACCAAAAAAAAAGTACCAGGCTTCCGTTGGTTTTTGTGTGGATATTTATTGTGTCAGTTCACTGCTGGCAGTATAGATTAATAGTAGCCATCAGTAGATAGTTTAAGCACTTTGCAATCCGCATCCACAGTGAAAAATATTACTGAGCATCTCTGCTGCCCTATTGTCACGATTTCCCCAAAGGAATGAGAATGGAAAAGGGATTTGAAAAAGGGAAGAGTATCTGGGGGGACACATGAATTTGATTGGGTTTAGTGTGTGTGTGTGTGTGTGTGTGTGTGTGTGTGTGTGTGTGTGTGTGTGTGTGTGTGTGTGTGTGTGTGCGCGCCTGCCTTTTCTCCTTCAGACATGAATTGGAATGGCTCAGAATTACGACCATGCCCAGTGGACCTTAAGTTGGATTTGCATGTCAAAATATTTAAAAGTGTTGTACTTCATCATTGTGGAACCAGAAATCTAAAAAACTGCTTTGCTAGGATGAACAGCAGCTTCATTTACTCCGAATAAATAGTACAAACTCTGATCTTCAACACATTAATCAGAAATCTAATCAGCTCAAGTATTCTTGTACACAAACAGCCGACACACTTTTTGTTATTGATGATGATGATGAGTATCATAACAATAACACCAGTCGTCACGATAATTACGACCATTAGAATTAAGATGACGGCAGAGGCTGATGATGATGAGGATGATGGTCACTCTGCTCTTTCAGATCTGTGTCAGTGGAGTATGTGGAGTTCCTGGACAGCTTGTGCTGACCCGTGCAGTGGTGGAGTCAGGCAGCGCTACCGGCGGCCATTGGCCTCCCCTCTGGGACCTCGATGTAGGAGCCAACAGACCCAAAGCCAGAGCTGCAACACGGGACTCTGCCTTGGTACACCTGTCCTTTATTTACCATTTTAATATTTTTTAACAGACCTTTCCTGTATCTTGTCAAATAGTGGCAAAAATGCCAGAATTTTTTTGCCACATGCACTGAACTTTGCTTTACTTTTATTTATAAAGAGTGTGAAAGGTGGATTTTCCTTGTTTCCTAGGTGAGCGTTGCGAGGACAGGGGGCGGACCTACCAAGAGAGCTGCGCCAATCAGTGCCCTCGCAGCTGCACTGACTTATGGGAGCATGTTCAGTGTCTGCAAGGAGCCTGTCATGCAGGTAATCTTTGACATGAACAGCAGGTTCTTCTTGATAACTGACTTTTTGTTCAGTCGGCACAATATCTTTTATCTTTTTTCAGGTTGTCGGTGTCCGAAGGGACAGTTGCTGCAGGACGGTCGCTGTGTGCCACTAGAAGAGTGTCGGTGTGGTATCCCATCAGGCAATGGGACGCTGGAGTTCCGTCCTAAAGATGAGGTCACCGTGGACTGTAACACCTGGTGAGAACAGCTTTGTGCGAACTGCATTTTTTTTTAGAAAGTAGGTGAATATCACAATGAGGTTGAGGTTGTCTCACCACCTCTGACCACTAGGAGGAGACTGTAGATTTTATGGCCTGTTCAGGTCTGGGTAAACTTACCTATACAAATCAGATACCTTATTATGGGATCAAGGTTTTTATCTAAATATCCTCTATATGCAGTGTGTGTGAGAATGGCACTCTGGTGTGCACCAAGCTTCCCTGCCCAGTTTATGAGCCCTGGAGCACATGGAGCTCCTGCTCAGCTTCCTGTGGACGTGGCCAGAGGACGAGAACACGCCTCTGCCAGGAAACGGAGGGAGGCCCCTCCTGTGCTGCCACCAAGCAGACGGAGAACTGTGACCTGCCATCATGTCCAGGTCGGATATGGAGGACGGACTCAATTTCATGCAAAATTAATTTTAATATTTAATTAAACGTTTAACACGTTATTTATCGCTATCGCCTGTCAATCCTCCATTCTTTTTTCGTACCGCCTCCCTCCCTCTATCCAGTGGGTTGTTTGTTGAGCGAGTGGTCGCCCTGGGCCGAGTGCAGTGCCACATGTGGTGGTGGGTCGTCGATGCGGAACAAGACGGTCCTCAGAGAGCCTGAGCCTGGTGCGACGGCCTGCGTTGGACCACTCGAACAGCACACCGTCTGTAACACCAACAGCTGCCTGCCTGGTAACATAAACATTATCTATCCTTAGAGCAATATAAATCCTGAATATAAGTCAAATAAAGTGGTTGCCAAGCAACTCACAAGAGCCCTTAATAGGTGATATTTTCAGTACGTGTATTTTTGGTGTTGTGTAATCAAAGGTGTGACCTCAAATGCTAATCCTCTCTGAAGACAGACTGTGAAGTTGGCACAGAGAAGAGAACAGAACACTTGTCTGGTCTGCGTACCGAAATACAGAGACGTTGTGTAATTCATTGTGTGTTTTTATTTGTGCGTGTTTGTTGCAGAGTGTCCGAGCGGGCAGGTGTTCAGTGACTGTGCAGGTTCCTGTCCGTATACCTGTGAGGACTTGTGGCCTCACACTCAGTGTCTACTTGGACCCTGCAGCCCTGGGTGTAGCTGCCCTCCTGGACAGGTCTGGACTCCGGTTTGTTAATGAAAGCGAAGGAATTGTTTCAGATTCGTAAAAGTTTTTTACTGTGTCCCTCACAGTTGTTGCACGGAGGTTCATGTGTGCCCCACGCTGACTGCCCCTGTTCAGCGCTCTCGCTGCCGACTGATTACCAAATCTTGAACGTCAGCACTGCGGAGATCACAGACACTCTGCTTGCGCCTGGAACAGCCATTCAGCACCTCTGCAATACATGGTAAGAAACTACACAAAGTTTCATCCATCCGTACTCTGATTTATCCTACAGGGTTACCCACACTGTCCTCTACCTATGGGATCTGGATCTAGCTTGCCGAAGTAGCTACGACCGACATAACTCAAAGGCTGGATCATGGATTGGGTTGGTCCATGGGGAACTAAAAAGCCAGGCTGAACCTTTGCCTTATTTCCAGTATTTCCCTTCAATGGGAGCTGATCAAATTCTACCTGAGTGCAAATAGTCAGTAAATATGACACATATTTTTTCTCTTCTTAATGAGTTGAAACGATAGTCAACTGACCGCCACACACTAGAGTATAGAATATTGAGGTTGACTGTAGTGTGCTGCAGTTTCAGGTATCAGAGGGGCTGCATTTCACCGCTGCTGTTGGAGGAGCCTGCTGTATGAAGAAATGTTTTATGTATGTTTAGTGCCGCCCCTGAATTGAGGCACAGTTATTGATTCCGGGATTATGTCTCTAATCCTTCATGCATTTAAGAGGGGCGAGCACAAAGACCACGAGGGGATACGATAAGCACGGCTGACCGTGTGCTCTGCTGGATTTCTATAGTGTTCTATATGTTGCATCTATAGGGCATGATTAAAATGAAGGTTTTTCTGGGAAAGAGAAAATAAAATTGAAAAGAATATTTTACTGGCAGGACAAATGCCTGAGTGCAAAATATTTCGGGGAATTCTTAAATTGTAATGAGACATTCACAGTGAGGAGATAAAAAGTATTTTACAAGCTACTAAGTTGTGACTCCCTTTTTTATTTCCTCTGACGTTTGTCCTTCCCTGCATATTAATGTATGAATTCATTCATCCAGTGCAGCATGGCACATTTGAACAATGGCCGTGCTTCTCCATCAGTCTGACTGTCCTCCCAGGTGAATCTCTTGTCACAGGGAGGGAGTTGAACATTTGAGAAAGCAAGCATTATCAAGTGCTTAGGTTAGGGGACAATAGTGGTCTCCTATCTCCTCCTACCTTTGCAGTAGATTATCAATAAAAAAATTATTTCCAGCTTTTTGGAACAAAATGGAAAAATGTAAGAGATGGTAGAACAAATTAAAAACATATGAAAACAACACGTTTCTTTAATTTGACTGAAATAAACCTGAAACGCAACACCATCAAACTTTTTTGCACGGGGGGAATACAACAAAAAAAATGTTTTATTCATGATGAATGCACCAAGTTATCACTAATTAATGTGATAACAGCAGAGTTCAATTTCCAAGTATGCCCTCGGCAACAATCCAGCTTGGTACCATGATATCTGCTGTAACAGATAGTCTGCAATGCTGCAGACATGTCGTAAGTCATTTCATCTTCCTCAGCGTATCGATACTATCACATGAGGTGACTGCTGTAGCATGTCGTTGTTCAGTAATATAATAAGCTCATTATTTTGCTATCATCCTACTTCACTTACTCAGATCTTTTCTTTCTCCAGTGTGTGCCAAGGTGGAGCGTTCAACTGTACTTCAGAGAGCTGTGATGGTGAGTGATGCTCTGTCACAGCTGCATTTCTTTCACTTCATATAGGGGCCTCACCCTTTTAGCGATGAAAGCTCCAGCTACAATAATCTTTGGCTGAATTGTCAGAACAGTGACAGACATGTGGACCTGATCTATAGTAAGTAACAGCTGCTGCAACAGTTGGCTCAAATATCTCGGCGTGAGTCAAATCAATCACGTCCTGCAAAAAGGTGTTTTTTTTTTTTTCGTAAACACACATGGTAACACGAGTACGAGTGTCATGAAATTCAACCGCTCACATCCTCATAAGAGAAAGAAACAAGTAAATATCTGAATGCTTTGACCTGGGTGTTTTATCTGTCACCATTTGATTATTGTCCTGTCCTCATAGCTCCTGTTAAACATTGTTGAAAGGGCTCTCGGAGTCTATGCGTCCCAAAATAAGCTCTTGGCATTTTAGGGCGGGTCCCAATCCACTTTTGCTAGTTTGACAATGGAAGAAAAGGTTGCAGCAGCAGGCGCTTGGTTTTAAAGGTTTTCTTTGTCTTAATTAATCACGTGTGTGTAACATTAGCGCCGTCTTCCATTTCCTTTTAAAAAGCGAGATGCTCTTCAACCTTGGTGGATTTTCCTGCTAGGCTGAGAGTTTGCTTCTCTGCAGAGGAAATTTAAATCTGCATGTGCACCAACGGAAAAGCCCTGAGGAAACAATCTCTGTATATATCAAGTAGAGTGTACACGAGTTTTGTACTATTTAGGCACTACTTTCTTGGGAAAGTATTAAAATAACACTGAAATACTTGCTTTCCACCGCCTGAAGATGGCAAAAGAAAGATGACTATGAGGCGCATAGAAGAGTTCTGACTTCTATCAGCCAAAAGTGATAAGTGTAACTAGATGACACTGACCTGAACAGTGCTGGTTTATATTCTTTTGCCCTCCTCTCTTCTCCCCCCTCCAGTTGACTGTGTGTGGTCCAGCTGGTCGGAGTGGAGTCCGTGCTCAGCCAGCTGTGGTTCGGGACGACAGAGCTCCACCAGAAGCGTCCTGCAGCCCAGCGAGTACGCAGGGGCCCCATGTGAAGGCCCCCAGGAGCGCACCAAGACCTGCACGGCCCCTGACTGTGGTGAGAGATAAGAGCAGAGATGGGCCATGTTTTTTTTTGATCATCATTGATAATAATATTTAAATATAGGGAGAGGAACTCCCTGCCCTCAGTACTTGTTTTTAATTTACACTATGCGTTCTCAAACCTTTTCTTGCATGGTCGCCTTCAGGGGGCGAGAAAAAGATACTTTTTTATCAGTCATTAACAACAATATGGAAAGCAAACTAATACCATTATTTCCCTACATTAATCATATTCGTTCAACTTTGTTTCACTCCATATTTTCACCTGCTGATTTTGGAAATGTAGGAAGTAAGTAATGGAAAAAAACTTTAGAAAAAAAGAATTTGAAGTGTCACAATGATTAATACTATACATTATTTTTCTCTAATTTTCTGTCCACACCCCCATTTGTTCCCACTACAGCCTTTCCCCCACAAATTAATCCCTAAATTCGGACCTTTTTTTTTTCCCAATTTCCCTTCTCCGTCCTATCATATTGTCTCATTTCCCCTCTACTTTGTATTTTCTCCTTCCTGCACTGGCACTTTTTTTTTTTTTTTTTTTTAACTCATCTCTCTCCTCCACCTCCTCCCCTGCAGCCTGTCCTGATGGGGAGCAGTGGAGGAGGAGCGTGTCAGAGGAGGTCCTGCTGTGTGAGAGGAGCTGCCAGGACATTTACTCCTCCTTCCCTGTCAACTGCAGTCACGCTGAGGGCTGCGTGTGTCACGAGGGGCTCTATCGAAACACGGAGGGTATGTGTGTCATCCCAGCCCTCTGCCCCTGCCATGACCAGGGCATCCTGAGAGAGGTACACACAAAACACACACACGCACGCACGCACACACATTTTGGCTGACAACCAAGTAAACAGGCATCTGCTGCCCTGCTAACTTGGCAGCTTGTACCCATCGCGCCTGCCTCATTGTGGCGTGTCTGAACCTCACCATTAATGTGGTGTTTTTTATTCACTCCCATTCACTCGCATTGTGTTATTTACTCGTAAAGAAGGGCCTATTAGAAGATGAGTGACATGCCCTCTGGGCCACATTACACCACAATGCCTCGCGAGCCCTCGGCCTCATCAATTATGTAGGAAGTGTCGTGGAAAGCCGGCACTCTGACCGCGGCTGGGCAAGCCTGCCAGGAATTATTTATGAAGCTGGGGATATTATAGGATTATGAGAATTAATCATACACTGACAAGAGGTCAGATCCCTCTCGATCCCCCTACTTCAGGACTTTCTCTCACTCTTTCATTTGCTCCTTTTGTTTCTTTCTTTCCCCTGTCATAGCTTAAATTAATCACTTACCTTTCTTTTCTAGAATTTCTGTTCAGTCTCTTTATCCCCTTTATCCGTTGCTCTTTCCTCCCTCCCTCTCTCTTTCTCCCCTTTGTCAACCCCTGCCCCTCAGTCACTCTGTCCACCCTTCCTCTCTGTTTCCTTTTCTGTCTGTCAGTTGGTGATGACTAATGTTCACATAAAGATCCTCCATGATTTTCCAATCAACCACCTCATGATTATTATGTCAAATGGTACAGTGTGAGCGACAAGGGCCCTCCACGGTGGGCTGCTTTTGCTCGGACGTAAGCACAGGCACACATAATATGTACAGTAATGTAGACTGTATTATGTGGTTGTTGTAATTACTGCATACTAATTTGCTTCCATGATCTAAGTAACGCACGACAGTGCAGCCAAAGCAAGAAAGAGACCGATCCCGAGCTTTGACCAGTTTTACTTTATCAAACCTACTCTGTCGGAGACAGTAATGTGAATTTGCACGAAGAGAAAAGAGTGATGGGCTGTTGAGTCATTATCACAGTACCTGTATTTCTAGAGTCGGGGAAGTGAATATAAATATACTGTGTGCGTTCGTGTGTGTGTGAGCCAGGCAGGATCCGAGTGGGAGGAAGGCTGCACGTCCTGCCGCTGTCTGAATGGGAAGAAACACTGCCAGCTGAGGTGTCCTCCACTCCTCTGTGACGAGGTGAGACACACTCAACTAACACAAGAACATATACGAAATGAACATTTGTCTGTTCATGTACTCAAATTCTGTATGTATGAATCTGATAGCTTATAATCTGCGTACGTGTTTGTCAGCATGCTAGTGTGATATTGAGTAGCACCTTCTAGGGGAGGCAAAAAATATAGTTTGTCCTAGGCCCGATATTCAGAGTCACTATGGGGTGGAGGATATTCTAGATACATTCACAGAACATGGCGTTTTATCCTGCCGATTGTGATATATGTCATGATGTTGTCATTTTTCTGGAAAATCACTTTTTTACTCATCCTTAATCCATCCTGAAAAAAGTCAAGGTATTTTCCTGGATTATGGAAAAGCATTGTCTCCATCTGTGCCTTGTCTAGCAGATGATGTCAGTTACAAGAGTTGGAACATATGAATAATAATAACAACTATCGCTCATTTTACAATCAAACACACGGACAGATTCTCATATAGAGAATCTAGACCCAGACGAGCTCATCAGTCCATTCAGCTGCCACTGCCTCCCCGGGGTATTATAGTTCATACTGCATCTCTGGCGGTCACAAACATCTCAATTACTCTGAGCGAGCGAGAGAGAAAACGCTCTTCTCCCTCAAGAGTGTGTGGGATGTTCTCTGCAAGTCGCCGGCTGAAGTAGATCAATACCCGACTGTCCGATCCTCCCACAAGCCTGCACTTTCTCCTTTACGATGTCCTTCTACCTCCCGCGAAACACACCGACTCCTGAGACACAACCGCGTTTAATTCCAATGCTGTATATCCGCTCTTTGACAAAGGTGAAAGGTGTTCTGCAAAATGTATGGCACCATGTGGTGTTTATATTTAATAACCCCCCCCAAAAAAAACTTTCGTCACTCAGACACTTAGTCATACCCATATGGGTGATCTTACAGGAAACGGTGAGCAGTCAATTATAGATGCACTTTGTACAACTACAGGCAGATGAGGACAAAATAAACTTCCCATAAAATATGGATTCATTGTTGTAGTCTTTGACACAGGTGGAACTTTTGCTACTGCACAAAAATACAGATTATATCCACTCCAGTGTCAGAAAGAAATAGACTGGATCAAGATATGACGGTGGTGAAATAGAAATTTTGTAGCATCCTGCTGAAGTGGCCATCGTTGTTTGTTTTTTTTAAGAATTGACATAATGAATATGTTTTCTCCCAAATGTCCTTTTGCAATACGTTTCTCTTAATCTCTAAATTGTTCCCTGGCTGCAAGTCTTCACCACATTTCACTATTCATCATTTATTAACCATGTTGGTTTTCTCATCAACATCTCCATCACGGTTAATGTAAATTCCTGTGTGACGCTCACAGCGTGGGGAAAAAGAAAATGAAGGAAAGTGAAAAGCAACAAACTACTTCCAGAAACCGAATGTCCCTGTTTCTCTACGCAACCCACAGAACACACTGTCCAGAGAGTGTTTCTGTAGTAATGAAAGCTATAAACATCACGGGCTGTAGGGTAGAGATGTACCAACCTTGGGAAAAAATAAAACCAAAATAAACTGTATGGCTAAAAACTAGTAGAGCAAAGTTTGAGAAGACGGTGCAGCCATGCTCACATCAGTCTCACAACAGTGCTCACATCAGCCCACTAACAAGCTAACTTATTGATGTTTAGCAGTTATTATTGTGTTCATGGTATGCTCAGTTTGCTTTCAATGGTTGTTTACATATATTTCTATCTCTAGGACAAGAATTTATTCATATTTTGTGTGGATTTTTTTTTCTCTAAATACCTGAGTAAACAAAAAGCAAAACTAGTTGCATGGCTCGATTCCCCAAGAGGTGAGTTACAAAGTGTGTCTTGTTAAATTTGGGTGAACTAACTTCATAAAAAAGTCTTAATTTAGAAAAAAGACTCCGTTCTCCGTGGCGACGAAGTGGAGCAAGTCACAGTAGAAAAAAGTCCACTGTCTCAGCCTTGACACAGTAAGCTGACTTTATATCTTTAGCACACTGGCGCTGTATAAAGGCCAGGGTAAAAATAAATTCTGCTGACATCAGAACTGAAGGGAGAGGTTAATTGCACAGTGAGCTCCACAAAGTAAGACCGTCTACCAAGTGTTCCACCTGTGGTGTGTACACAGCTTTTTATCACTTTGCACCAGTGACTTGCGCAGCTGCTTGTGCTTGTGCGCTCAAATCCCCAAAGCTGCTAAGTCACGCCTTAGTGAAATCAGTCTTTATCCTTGGCAGGAAGGGAAAAGGTAATTAAATGCACAGTGCTGTGGCTGAGAATCGCTGTCTGCGTTATTTATGACTCTGCTTACAGTTAATGGCATTGCTGATTAAAAATTTGAAATCTCAAAAAATGGCCTCCACTGCTCTGCTATGAGATGATGTATTGAAGCTTTGATTATCATATGCAGTGATAAAGAATTAGCCGGATGTCTTTCCTCTCAAACACAGACTCCACATTAATAGGCTTCTGATTTCCTAGTCTAGTGACTAACCTTTACTTAAAATGCCAAGTGTCCTTTTCATGAAATAACTAGCATCCACATTTCACACCAGTCCTGCCGCCACATCACACACACACACACACACACACACACACACACACACACACACACACACACACACACACACACACACACACACACACACACACACACACACACACACACAGAGCCTTTTAACTGAAAGGGCTTGACTGGGTCCTCTTTGGGACCTCCCAGCTGTTAAGTGAGTGGGCTGCTCCATCCCTGAGGGAAGACTGGCGGCAGTGCAGAGTGGAAGGAACAGTCCTCAGGGTTAATAGTTAGGGTGTGTGTGTGTGTGTGTGTGTGTGTGTGTGTGTGTGTGTGTGTGTGTGTGTGTGTGTGTGTGTGTGTGTGTGTGTGTGTGTGTGTGTGTGTGTGTGTGTGTGTGTGTGTGTGTGTGTGTGTGTGTGTGTGTGTGTGTGTGTGTGTGTGTGTGTGGGCGGGCGGGCGGGCGGGCGGGTGGGTGGGTGCATCCTGCATGTCCCACCCGGGACATCCTGCATTTCTCTTGACATCACTCTGCCTTTTTTGGGGCTATTTTTGTTTTCCATGTCTCACTACTTGCATCTCATTTACGACCATTTGTTTGATTTGCGTCTCTTTGTTGCAGCAAGCCTGTCTGATATTCACATCCTCGCCCTCCATCCATTTGTCGTTGTCTGCTCACACAGTCACTTGTTCTGTCAGAAGACTGGCACCAGGATATACTGTATATAGTTCTACTTCTCCTCCTCCTACTTTGTCTTAGCTGGATCTCAACCACGGTCCTAATGATCCTCAGTGTCCCATATCTAAGTTAGTCCCAAACTGGCCTGAATGAAAACCAACAGTGCTCTCTGGTTAGGACTGGGACAATCTGATTGTTTATAACAAAGTCGATGCTGCAGCTGATCCTGAAAAAATATCTTAACTCAAGGCCGATTATACAATTTTTTTTCCAACACTATCAACCACATCTAACTGTTTTGGTCAGTGGTTGAAGCTCAGTTGTCATCACATGACCTCAGTATGAGGTATGTGATGACAGGTGGTGCAGGAAATTTGCTTGTTGAATTACTCAGGTCTCGTTTTTTAAAATGATATTAAAAAGAGAAATCATGTCGTCCCTTTCTTTACGTTTCTCTCTCAGGGTGAGGTCAAGGTGGAGGAACCAGGCAGCTGCTGTCCAGTCTGCAGAAAGCAGTTTCCAGGTTAGTGCAATATGCTGAATGTAGAAAACCACAGATTGACAATAAAGTATATTTAGAGTCTTAACAAGGATTCGTTCATTAAAGAAGTGCTAAATAAAAGAAGCCATTAGCTTCAATTCCCTGAACAGATCAATAAACGAATAAATCAACCTTAGAGCGTTCTTATGTATCAGAAAGGGTAAAACAGATAAATGACTTAATCACAAATATGTGATAAAAAAACTAAACAAAAGCAACATTTTCATTCTGTGGCTGTTGTTCCACTTCATTGGATTTGAATATTCTATAGTTTATTTTAATAGAGGGCTAAAAACGAATTGCCACTGTGCCCAATTAGTGAGAGATGACATTACTTAACCTACATTTGGGGCTTTAATCTTTCTCCCAGTGGAGGAAATGTCACATGGTGCGAGGGGGCACGACAAAGTCACCGTGCTCTCTGGAAGGAACTCTTTGGCTTGTGCCTCCTCCTTTGTCCTTTTTTTCCCCCCACCTCTTTTGTCATGCAAATAGAAAGAAAAATTGCCTCTGGTTTGTCACATTCACCTTTTCCTCGCCCTCTACATTCTCTCTCTGCTTCGTGCCCCTCCATCTAATTTTACCCCCTCTTCCTCCTCCCTGCCCTCTGTTTTCCCTTCAGGCGAGCCCCTGCCGGAGTGTCGTCGCTTCATGCAGGTCAGGAACATCACCAAGGGGGACTGTCGGCTTGATAACGTGGAGGTCAGCTTCTGCAGGGGACGCTGTCTGTCCAGGACTGACGTCATCCTGGAGGTACGGAGAAGAGACACACACACACACACATGTAGAAGATATTACTTTCCCAACATCTTGTGGCAACACTGACCGGTATTGACATGAACATGAGTGACAACTGGTTGCACAATGGAGATCAATACAGGCAGCAAAGTGGACTTAAATGAATTGGTAAAAAAAAGAAAGCGGTTTGTTGTAATGGCTTGCAAACTGCCCATCAGGGCTGCACAGTTAAGTGTTTAATCATATGGTGTACAACCAATATTCATTTAAATCGGCATGTCCGTTAGAACCAAATAAAACATTCTGTTCCTTTTACGTCCTCGCAAAGCAACCAACTATCGTGAACAAGCGTTCACCAAAATAATAATCACGATTGTTGCTTTAACAGCAATCAGTTTTTCTCCTGAAGCGCGAGCTAACGCCAGTGTGAAGTGTGTTTTAGCAAAAAACAAACGAGTTACATCGGCCCATGCAGCTGGTCACAGTTGTCGTTATCTCACACCTCCCTGGATAAACACCGACCTCAGATACACGTGCAGGATAATAGTTACCAGTCTCTGAATGTGATGTTCTGTTAACAGCTGTAATCACAGGTAACCTGTATTCTTGTCCTTTAGTGTTCACACGCATGACGTGAAGACAGGTAAACGGCAATACATAATTCATCAGTTGAGTCTCCAGTGATCTAAATATAGATTTGGATCGGAGTCTTGTGAAGGCGTCACGTGCCGAGTCTGTTAGTGATTCTGTTTTTTTTTTTATTTCCCCTCCTCATGTCTTCTTTTCCTGCCGTCGCTCGTTGCCTTTTTTTTAATTTTTTATCACCTCATCACCATGTTGACTTTGTTGTTCTCTGGCATCCATACATCTGCACTGTAAAAATAGAGTCACTCATGGGAGTGTAGTATAAAAAAATAAACATCAGCTCAGCCAAATGTGTCATTACCACACGGTTACTGTGGCAACTGCGGGACGGTAACCAGTGACTAGGCAGCGCAGAGAAGTTCCTTTTTTTCACTGATCAGCAGGACTGAAAGAAGCAGGAAGGCATTCACAGGAGTCACAAGGCTCTTCTCACCAACAGCTGAAGTACTAAGGCACACACACACACACACACACACACACTGTGTACTTCAAAGTGTGTGAAGCACTTATAGCGGCTATTTTTCAGAGGAGTTGGAGGTGTTTGGGTTTTCAGACGCCCTCCCTCCTCTCGCCTCATCTATCTATCATTCTTTGCTTTCATGCATCGTACTTTCTTTAGTCTCCTTCCTCTTTGGGTTTTCGCTTGAATACATGAGCACAGTTTCTATCACCTAGCTGCCTTTTGTCATGCAAAGCACCAAGACTGAGTGTTTGAGTAAAAAAAAAAAGACTCTTAATTCCCAAATGTGTTTTTGTATTGTTGTATTTAGCCATTTTAGATTCTTTTAGCATCCCTCGCAAGCAAACTGCTCAACACAAAGCAGCAATGTTAGCGCTCTATGATTATATCGAATTTAGAAACTAGCTGGTGAAGATAATCTAGCAGCTGAGGAACCAGACATGCTGGTGCAACTGGTGGAGACCAAACCAAAGCCCAGAAGAGGAATGAATATTGGACATAGCCAGTGTTGCTGTGTGTTTACTGGAGGTGTAATAGAGCAGACGTTAGTCACCACATCGCCTTTGTAAGGTGATAATCCTCTATGTTGCCGTTTGCAGCTTGTGTCTGCCAGTGTACGATATGTTCATTTGAGCTTGTTCCTTAAAAGACACAAGGGAGATGGGAGCTGAATTTGCTCGTCACATAATCTAAACAATGAGCTGAAAGAGGCTTAAATTGCAAAAAGGGTTGGATGATGATTACCTTTGGGTTCTTGACTGTGAGCAAAAGGTTTAATCTTCTGTCTGATTTCATATTTCCAGGTGCACCACAGGAAATTTGTACATTTTAACGTAACTGAAGTGACTGTTAATTCTCCCCATTTTTGCATTGAGTTTCTTATTGTCCTCAATTCAGTTCATACTGTCTCGTCTTGTCTTGCTTTTCAGATTTTGTCTCATAGCCTCCTCCTGCTCTTATTTTCACCTTCTCCTCATCATGTTCCAATCTCCTCATTGGTTTCCTCAACCTTATTCCTCTGGCTCTCTTTTCACCTCCTCTCCTGCTTGTTGCTGCTCTCGCCTCATCTCCAGTAACTTCATCCCCCTCTTCTCCTCCTCCTTCCTCCCTCTCTCCACACAGGAGCCATATCTGCAGTCGGTGTGCGAGTGCTGTAGCTACCGCTTGGATCCCGACACCCCGGTGCGCTTCCTCAGCCTGCGCTGTGCGAACGGCGAGAGCGAGCCCGTCGTCCTGCCCGTCATACACAGCTGCGAGTGCACCAGCTGTCAAGGTGAGGAGTAATGAATGAGGCCAGACGGATTTGCTTGTTCATCTATCATGTCAGTGTGAGAGCCAAGCATTTAGATAAATGCAAAAATGTGTTCGCAGATGACACACGTTTACTCACAGGCTCCCAGCAGACAGGCAGGTGAAAACTGTGATTGTGTTCAAATCCCCAGAAGTCAGGAGGTTGGATGAAGAAATAAAAGAAAGTGAGGGTTATTGCATTTTACTAAAAATATATAAGACACTAAATCACATAAATCAACAGCTGCAAGAGTGCTTTTATTTTGAAATATCTGCGACATTATTAAAGAATAAAAACATGATTGGCTCTGGTAATACATGACTGGCCAAGTGCTTATTGTAGAACTGAGGTCGCTGAAGCTGAAATAATATTAAACAAGTTCTCAATATGCAGTGAAGCTTGTGAAAATCGCAAGAGATTAAAGGCACTAGAACAAAACTTTTACCTATAATTTGTTTTCACTGACTCAAATATTGTTTTTATTTAATACTTATTCTGTAGCTTTTTTAATAGTGTATATGTATTGATTAAATAACAATACTTGAATTTGAACTAGACTATGAAAAGTCGTCATGTAAAATCATTGTTAAATCAAACCTTTTCATTAATATGTCAGAAGAACAGAGTCATAAATTCATGTACTGTACATTGTGGGCTTCACCTTGAAAAGTGTCACACTGGCGAGTTTGAGCTGGACAAGTTTTTTTGCTCTTAGCACTTCTCCATCTTTAAAGAACTAAAAGTGACCCTGTGTCAAATCAACCATGAAATCATACCCAGCTCGCAGCAGGTGTTTAAAGGGGCTGTGTTCCCGTCGGTCGCGTTCGTGTGCTGTTTGTCGTGTAGTGTCAACGGTGTGGAAACCCACGGAAAAGGCACAGGCAGGTACATGAGGCAGTAGGATTTTACATGGTTCTAGCTATGGTTGGGCGGCCTGACGATTTTATATTTTTAATATGAACTGTGTGTGAATCAAGACATTTTATGATGTTTACACTCACTGTAAATGGAAGCACGGTATATTCACAAACCAACAGACTGACTGCCTACTGGATGGCTGTGCTGATTTACAAAATTATATCATGTGGACCTAAAACCTGAATTTTCTAGATTGCCCAGCAGAGGGCGACTCCACTTGTTGCAAAAAGAGGTCAGTTTCTATAGAAGTCTATGAGAAAATAACTCTCCTTCTCACTTGATTTATAATGCCAGTAAACATTTTCCTGAGTGGTGTATGGTCTCAAGGGATAGACCCTTACCCCTAACCCTCTGAACAGTCAGATATTTCTCAAAGTATCTGTGAACTCACTTCACATGGTAAAATGACAAATCTACTGTCTACAACCTTCAAAAGGAGGTGTCGGAAGGAACAAGCAGAGAGCTTTTCACTCAGGTTGGTACAACCTCACTTGTACGTATGTTATGAGGTCTTGACACATATACATAACCAGCACCATCACTGACCGACGCATTAAAGCATGGGAAAAATCTGATCGTGATTGTGTGTTTAAAAAGATCGCTCTGTGTTAGTTACAAACTTTTCTGTTAGGCATCACCCTTAGGCCTGTTAAAGACGTAGCCACCCTTCATCAGTTCCAGATGTGTTGATTTGATTGCATTCTTAAATTTGATCATTTTTGAGAATCTTCTCTCCTACCGTAATTCGTTTTTTCCATTAATGCTAGACTGTCACATACATTCACACACATTCACACACGACCATGTACACTCTAATCTAAACATGCGTTTGCCTTTGCCCACTGAATAATTCAATCGGAGGTTCCCACCTCTGAAGCAATTATGCGCTAATCCATTCTTCAACATGGCCGATTGCGTTAGTTAATTGGATGTGGCCACATACGACACAGGATTCCCCCCCCCCCCTCCGGCTCATATTCCCCTTGCGTTGCGACGCGTCTCCGGACATCACGTCTGACGGATTAGATTGTTACAGCGATCAATCTGGAATAGCATGTGGCTGTGTGCTCTCAACCACACTCACACATATTAGCTGCCACTATGACATGTTTTCTCATTTCTCAACTGATGCTTCTTGGCCTTCCACACACACACACACACTCTTCCTGCAGACACAAGCCTGGAGATGACTCACATTGATATATTCATCAACATCTGTTGGCTTCTTGTTTTTTTACATTTTGCAGACTTGTTATATCATAAGTGCATTTTAGGTAGTGTGCTATATGTTTGTAGTAGATTTAAGAAGATGGATTTTTTTTTTCTCTTCCATACAGTTCAAACATGGAATCTCTAGTATTTATATAAATACAATAAAACAAGTCTGTTTGTATGGGACGAAGATTGATATATTTGAGTTGTGTTTTGAGTAAAACATCCTGGAACTTTTAGTCCCAGGCACTCTTTTTCAAGGAACTCAAAGGTTCCTGCAGACCATTTTTCGGGCTCCAGTCCACCAGGTGATGATAATGCAGAAGACTACACAACAAAGTTGACGCTACAGTAATCGCATTAACACTACAACAACGGTAAACATGGAGGAGATTCAGAGACAAGCACTAGTAACAAAGCCCATTCAAAACACCAGAAAAGTTAGACTTAAATTGAGGAAACAGATTTTACGGCTGAAAGAAAATGCTGGAGTACTCGACCAATCAGGCCACGTTCCGCGCTGCAAGCCCCGCCCCACAGATTCCTGTACTTTCGTAAAGTACTACACATCGCAAACAGGGACTTTCTGGGAGGCAAAAAGATTTCCCTAGAATTTAATCTAGACCCTATCGTTCCTGCAAAGGTTCCTGGGGAAAGTTCCTGGTGGAGACGCAGTTGTACAGGCACCTGGTCTGTCTTTTATCCAGCAGTGGAGTTGTGTTTTTATTTTTGTACCGTTAAGTTATTACAGAAAACAAACTCTGAATGTACGACACCATCAATCTCACTGTTTCTCCCCTTCACAGGAGGTGACCTGTCCAGACGCTGATGGAATGTGCTCGTGTGTTTGTGTGTATGAACGCCAAGCCGAGCGAGAGCGCCACGCTGAGAGCCAGCTGGGGGACACGTGGAGGATTTTGGGACGGAGAGATGGATGGACGTCCTGAACCAAGTCTCTGTTGATGCCCACATTATTATTCCGTAGTCCTTAGTCATCATATGACTGGATGCTACTGCTAAAGTCCCTGTTCTGAAACTCCTGTACAGCCTTTTTTTTCTACTTTGTATTTATAGATTAAAAGACCTATGATACAATCCAAATAAGCTATTATGCATTTATATATATTTTTCATCTGTATGTTTAAAGATAACAATGTATATGCGCCTACCGTCTTCTGTTAGTTGGAGTTTACAGTAATTGGATGTTTTACATTTTTACAGTTTCAAGTACATTTCCTGTGGACAGGTCAGTAAACGGTTTCTACACATGATGAATTACTACTGGCTCTCTTTTCCCCCCAAAAAAAAATTGTCCATGGATTTTTTTTGTTTGTGTATCTTCGAACACTTTGTCCAGTCAGCAGCAGAATGTCCCTTCTTCTCTAATATACAACCACTTTCATAGGAAAAACAAGATAATCAATATAATTTGTTCAAATAGCTTTAACCCCTTGTGCAGTAAAACATTATATTCATATTTAACCTTGACTGAGATTTGTCTTTAATGAGACCACCAACATCATTGTCCTAAAAAATATTAACTGATTTCAGATTTATTCATAAATACTCTTGTTTACTTACCAAAAAGGTTTTATTTTTACTGTCTATGCCTGACTATCTTTTAGCTGTGTTCGGCACATCACTTAGATTTAATCTGTTTGTAATGTTCTATCTATAAACTTCAGAATTGTGTTTATTGCCAAGTAGGTTTTCACATAAAAGCTTCTTTGGTGTTTGGTTACATAACAAATAATATAAATATAATAATTGCACATATATAATATATATGTGCAATCTTATGATTTAGCGTAAATTACCATCACTATATCTTTACATTTTATAGGACTTTGCATCATCCAGTTCTGTAACTTGTTTGTGTCTTTACACAAGGTTCCTTCCGTTAGGCCTTAAAAATATATATTCATAAAAATGAGTTTATACTTTGCTACAAGCCTGTAAATGTCACGTCTCTTTACAATATATCATGAACTCTGTTAATCCCTTTGTTGTCCACAATTGAAAGCCTCCATCTTATATGCCTGTATCGAGCATGAACATAAAAACACACATACATACATACATACACACACTCAGTACAACCTGCTGCCGTCACTGCTTGTGCACTTTGCTTCGCAGACGCATGGAGCAGAAAAAGGGGAAAGTGACATTTCTGTTGACAAGAGTTTCATTTGCTGCGGAAATGTTTATTCATTATAAGACGATGTAGTTTTTAATGGATGTGTCGCCTTGGGCTTTTTCCCAATACCCTTATTCAGACATTTTATTCATTTCTGTGTGACGAAAAAAAGAGTATTACAAAAAAAAAACTCCTTAAGCATAAGCTCTGCTTTCTATTTTTGTGTATGTGTACAATAGTTAAAGTGTGTGACAGGCTGGCATCTGCCTCAACCGTGACAAAGTGTCGGCCTTTTTACTTTTCCTCCCTACTCATCCACCCCCTCCCTCCCTCTCTCTCTCTCTCTCTCTCCCTCTCTCTCTCCCTCCCTCTCTCTCTCTCCCTCTCTCTCTGTCTCTCTCTCTCTCACACTCTCTCTCTTTTCCTGCCTAAATAAGGGAGTTGAGAGGCGAATGCTGACCAGCGAGCCTCCTCTGGCTCTCAGCTGCTGTAGTAAATACTGGCTGGGTTGTAATAAGAGCAGGGACTGATGCATTTTTAATTCATATACCCAAATGTCACATTTTGATGGATGGCACCTCGTTCCTGGTCAAACTGCAAGGGCTGCAATTCATCATGCCAATAAGCAATCATTAAAACAGTGACAGCAGGACAAAAAGAAAAGAATGCATGCATGCATTCACACACACACACTAACACACACACACACACACACACACACACACATGCCGATCACTTTGATAAATGCAGCCATGGAAAGTGGAGTTGCTTTGGGCCTTTATCTGACAGAACTGTGGGAATGCAAAAGCCCCTGCAGATATCAAGGCCTCCCTGAGATTGATGTGAAACATGCAGAAGGAGAGACATCAACTTTTTGGGGCAAATTTACTGGCTTGATGTCATAATATAATGATTCCGGAATTTTCCAGCTATGGATAGATACAGTACCTATCTATCTATCTATCCATTCAATGGACCCAGTAAACTTTGACATCATTTAAAAAGTTTGCCAATTTGTAAAAAAGAATCGTTTTGCTTTTGTCCCAGCAGCTGGCAACATTATGAAAAAGCAGGTTAAATAAATATAAGCCAGGTTGTGGAGTTTACCGTGAACATTTTGTGGTCACTGGATTTGCAATAATGAATCACTAATTTCACACATTTTTTGAAAGGTGTTACGTTTTAGATGCCACTCGCATTAAAAAGAACACGCCCCCACTGTCCCTGCAGCTGACTCACTGTAGTGAAGTCCTCGTATTCAAAAACATATATATGACTCAGTCATCCACGCGCGGTTTTCAACGGAACCCTCCATTTCCCCACGTCCCGTGAAGGCATCACAGCCAGCACATGACTGGAGGGGGGGAACCCCGGCGGTGTGACGTAGCTGGGCAGCCTGAGTGGTGAATCCCCATCCAACCCCGAGACACAATGGAGCCGCATCACCGCCGCTTCTCATTGGTCTATTAACACACACACACACACACACAGACTGAGGCGGAAGAGACGCGCATCTCATCTTCACTTGCAGGTAAAATTGTGGAGCATGATTTTGTTCTTTTTACACTGAGTAGTACAGTAGAGGTGGAGAGAAGTGTGTGTGTGTGTGTGTGTGTGTGTGTGCGCGTCTGTGCGTGTCCCATGCAGGAGGACAGGTGACGCGCAGCCTCACCTGCGAGGCCGCAGGTGTGTGTGAAGACACAAAGCACGTCCGATGCCAGCTGCACTCACCAACCGTGGGGTTTTTTTTGCATCTGTCCTCGAACCCCTCTGGGCCATTTCGTCCCCGATTCCAATAAATCAACATGTATAATGATTTCATTATCTGGGGTCTTTTTTTTTTTATTATTGTAGCAGCCGAGAGGCCTGTCACTTTGGGAGCCTTCTCTCTTTAGTGGACGAGGAGAAGCAGCTGCGAGCGCATCCACTTCTTTATCCATCATTCATTCTTCATTCAAATTTTCTTTTCTCTTTTTTTTTTTTCAAGTGTGCGAGCAGCTGCGCGCGTGATGCGCAAAGGGTTAAAAGAGGCGCAGCCAGACGCCGCTGGAGCTGGAGTCATCCGGCGGAGCGCACAGCGAGGAGGAGGAAGAGACGCGCAACCAACACCTTCACCAGCGCACCGGGGACGAGCCGGGCTGCGGGTCTGCGCTCTGCCGTTCTTCTTTTTCCTTGATCCTCACCGCTCCTCCTCCTCCTCCTCCTCTTCTTCTTCTTCTTCTTCTTCTTCTCCTTCTCCCCAGTTCAACCCCGCGGGGCGTCGGAGGAGAGAGGAGGTGGAATGAGAAACGGATAGAAGGAAGAGAGAAGGAAACCCAAGCGCGCGGCGGCGGCTCACAGCGCCCCAACCATGGCTCCAACGACGCTCGCCCAGTCCGCTGCCCGGGAGCGGACTGTCGCGCAGGACGAGGGGTCTGCTGTGCTCCACCGAGTGTGAGACCACAGAGACGTATAGCCCCCCCCCCACCACCGGACGGCCCTTTCCCCCTGGAGACCCCCCCCCCCCCCCCCCCCCCCCCACCCTCCTCGCACCTCGGTCCGGAAACTGCTCCGATCCGCCGCGCGTCCACAGTGCGCCTCCTCCCCCCCCCACCTCTCTCCAGAACTCTCGTCTCCTCACCTCTGCCCCCCCCCCCCGGATCCACCAGACAACCTGCGATCTCTCCGACGCTGTACTTGGTGAAACAAACTTTTGTCTCCTCCACGGATTACTGCCACTGCACCTCCTCGGGGCTCAGTCTCCACGCAGTGAGCGAGCGTGCGTCGTGCGCTCTTTTGGCTGCGTGCGGGCGAAGTGTGTGTGTGTGTGTGTGTGTGTGTGTGTGCGGGGGGAAAGTTCGAGCCTCGGTTCGGTGTGATTACATTTAAAGAACAAAAAAAGTCCTGCAAAAGTCTCTCCCGGTCCGGGGGCCACCGCTGCGAAGATGCCGGTCCGCAGGGGCCACGTGGCTCCGCAGAACACCTTCCTGGACACCATCATCAGGAAATTCGACAGTCAGAGTAAGCTATCACGTTTTTCTTTATTTGTCTTTCATGCAGCCTGCCACTGCTTCTTCTTCCCCTCGAGGTCCACGGTGAACAGGTCGATCGGTTTGGTGGCTCACCAGCTGACATGCGTTTCCCCGCGTCGCCCTCGGTTGATGGTGTTCGGTTGATATGCAGCGACGTTAGACACAGTGAGGTGGGAGAACACACAGTCCTAGTCATGTCGAAAGACCGTATCAGAGATCATCTCATGAAAGAACAGTGTGGTACTCAAAACAGGACTTAGGTGTTTCCTCTTAACCACATATTATTATTATTATTATTTTACCTCAATATGAACTGGGGTTTTTTTTGAGGCAACTCAGACACCAAAGTGATTCCTGATCAAATGTACTTGTGTGACATGTTGGGTTTAAGGAAATCAGGTACAGTGATGTTTGTTTGCCAAGTATCCTCTCATACACACACACACACACACACACACACACACACACACACACACACACACACACACGCGGACACGGACACTTCCAAAGAAGGCAGTCTGCAAAAATTACACCCTTGGGGAGAATGGACTCTTATTGCATTTGGCTCACTTGGTATGGATACGTAAGAATAAATGTTATCCAGAAACTACAGTATTGCTCACCTCATACATACGCTGTCCGCATAGAAAACATTCATAGACTTTGGGGGTTGTGTTTTTTGCCCGTATCCCATCAGTTATTCTCCAGAAAGTTGTCAGCGATGAAATAACAAACAATACATCTGAGCTGCTAAATTTTTCATGGAGCCCAGGGGGCGTGAAATCCGAAGCTGTCAATATCTCAGAAATACACAGGGCTTCATCCGTCCCCGTGGCGGCGGCGGCGTTATCTTTGATGCAAATCGTTTTTGTGTGTGATTTTTTTTTTCTCTCCCCCATCCCTTGAACAGACAGTGTGATGAGAAGACTGATCAGCATCCACAACAGCAATTTGCTGCTTCTTTTTTTCTACCTGCAAAAAGTTCTTGCTCTTGCTGATGAAAGAGTGAAGCTGATGCAAGAGAAAGCATAGATCGAACAAAAAAGCCTCCTAGGGGATTCATGTATGTCAATCACTCTCACCGGGAGCTGACAAGAAAAGGTGTGAGCTCAAGTGGAGAAAAAAACAAACACCTTTCCTGAACTCCTGAGTCTTTCTAAAACAAACAGCTCACATTCCTCTCCATCCTCCGTACGCTCGTGGATGGGGGGGGGGAGTTTCACAAGGCTGCTGCGGAATGGCAAGCGATATCTCGCTGCGTGTGTAACACACCCAAGGGTCACGGGCAGCGGCAGAGCTTCAAACTAGATTTGGTAATGGGATGGATTGAGTTTGAGGCTCCTCGAGAAAAGCGACGCAACACACACGAGCGCAGTCGGGTCGAAAAAAGCTGATGTCAGAGTCGGGTGATTGACATTGACATCCCCTCGTGCTCACTTTTCCGTCCTGATAAACATGGATAACTCTGCAAAGGTGAGCAGTATTCCGGGCGCTCGCTGGATCAATGCCAACTCTCTTTTAACATTTCCAATGGGAGTTTCCCCGAGACTGGAGCACCCGAGGAACACGAGGCACGTAGCCTCACGTCATTCCAATCGTTTCCCGGTGACTTAAGATCTTGAGAATACTTTTCTATTGATCGTCGCAAGGCGTCCGACCGGACTAATCGAGCACGCTGATGGTGCTGCCGATATGCTGTCTAATGGCTGCGAGTAATGAGCCCGTGGAGATGGAGAATGTGGCATCGTTGGACACCAGCATCTGCTCAGACATCTTTATTCATTCTAAAAAAAAGCAAAAGGGAAATCAAAATGAGATCAGTAGTTCTGTTCATTGAAGTTTTAAGTGAAGCACAGTGATTGGTTTTGGTCAATGCTGCTCATTGTTTGGTCTTAATAACTAGAAGACTGGGTGAACTCACCCTGAACAACAATCAACAGCTTGCAACAGAGTCCGTTATCAACTATTTCACGTAAAATAAAAACGCCGGAGAGGAAAGAGAACGAAAAAGGAACCTTGATGCCAGAATTAGCTCGGTAAAGCCATTCCTCCTCCAGGATGGGACTGGCCTTTATTTAATATCCTATGATCACATGCAACGGAGCCTCGACGCTCCACGAGGAGGAGGAGGAGGAGGAGGAGGAGACGGAGCAAGGCCCGGACATCTGTTGTCTCCGCACGTCAGATATGGCGTGAGATCCTGTTGTACTCGAGGCAGTGACGGGGATGAACCAGCTCCGGGCTCCTCACAGTCTTTCACATCAGTCCTTAAGAGGAAAAGTTGTGCTCCTCCTGCACTTCATTCAAGTTGGGTGCTCTGCTTTTAAAAGAGAACTACAGCACAAATGTCCCCCCCCCCCCCCCCCCCCCCCCCCGCCAAAAAATAATGGCTCTCCAGTGGGGGAATAAAAAAACCATTTGTCTTGCGTTGCAGTTTTGCAGTCAAGTACCGACAGACAGAGGTGTAACTGGTTTTGACAAGGAAACGATCCTATGGGGAAATCAATGGAACGTGATCCGTTTAGGCGAGCTGAAGGACTGCTGCTCGACAAGCTCATCAGGCACCAAAGCACAGCGGAATGGTTCATGACACTGAGACAGTGTTTTAGATGCTCTCCTGTTCAAAGAACGCAGACGTACAACTCTGGCTCTCTCTCTCTCTGCGCCTGTTTTCAATATCAGGATCGATATGAATTTTTTTTTAACTCCATTTCGCTCTTCTTCACTGTGAAAGCTCAAGGTTTGGCCCACGGTGCAAAATGAATGGTTCAGTTGGAGACTCGGGTGTGTTATGGCAGTGGTGGCTCTTCCCCCCCCCCCCCCCCCCCCCCCCCGGGATTTAGATCATTATCAAACCTGTTGTCTTCGTCTTAACTGGATCTAACTCATTCCCACCCCCGTATGCCTTATATACTCCACAAAGCCTGGAAACAGACTTACATTTTTAAAAATGCAAAGAGCGTTCCCTTTACATACATGACCCCCCCCCCCCCCCCCCCCCCCCCCCCCCCCCCCCCCGCCCTCTGCCTATCACAAAACTTAGAGATGGTTGCCAAGCTTGTCCTTGTGGTCATATTCAGGTTCATTTCATATTCATGCATGACACTGGAGTGAGATTCATTTGTGCTCTTATTTTTTTTCTTTTTTAGGACTCAAACTTGCACACTGTAAAATACATCTCCGTAACAGCCAATAAGATGCACGAGGTCACGGTAAAGAGCAATTTAAAACTGCAACCCAACCCGGGGAATGTAAATAATTCAAACGGGAGCGGCCCGAGACAGTAATGTGAAGTAGCTGTTAAAAATTAATTTCTGGAATATAGATGTTTATTGGATTATTAGACAGAAATGGAGCAGAGGTCGAGAGAGATTGTACAGAGATTATTGACGTGTTCACTGGAGGGAAATCAATGAGGAGCGCGATCTTTGCTCACGTGGGAATATGACCAGTCAGTGGGAAGGCCCCAGTGAAATCCACTGCAGACACCGCAGTACTACTATTTAATATCCAAATTCATATGGAATTCATGTATATAGTGCAGAGTATTCACCAGTCAGCCACAACAGTACAGCTGGTAACTCACTGGGTTTATTGTTGTGGCTGATCCGTGTTGTGGTGACTGGGTCCAACCCTGCAGCCGTGTAAATAATTGAAACGATAATTTAAGTAGAATTACTGATGGTTCAGAATATATACATATATACATATATATATATATCTATATATATACTGTCTTCTCATCGAACCAGGGGTTGATTGGTTTCTAGGAATTTGTCTCTTTACCCTAAATCAGATCAGATTGTTGTCAAATTTTAGGGAACAATCTCTGTCCAAAATTACATGTTCAGTATCAGACAATCAGAGTCTCACAAGAGTAGCTCCTAGTTTCTCTATGCAGGCACATCATGAAATTGTTTCTGATTGGCTAAAGGCTTTTTGTTTTGTTTTGTAGACAAACTCATTTGCAAGTGGCCCTGACAGAAATGCATAATTCATGGTAGGAACATCTACACGTTTAATGTTTTCATGTTTGCTATTTGTTCTGGATGCTTCTTTTTGAACAAAAAAAATACATCTAAGTAGATTTCCCCTTTGAAAAAAACCCAAATTTAAATAATTGGTTAGTGGGATGCAGGTTCTCAAATGTGTGGAAATCAGGCCCCTCGAGCTCGTGCACTCTTCTCCCCTGACTTCAGGCCTTCTCTGCTTACTGCACACCGATCCTCCGTGCACGCAGCCCTCTCCTCTTACTGTACTCTGAGCCTCCATTTTTTCACGTTCCCACACAGATTATTTTGTCTGTGGCGTTGTTGCCTCCCAGACAACGACCGACGCGCACATTCATCCTTTAACGTGAGATCGCAGCAACCTCTGGGGTCACGTCTGGTTTTGTGTCTGTTTTAGTGCCCCATACGTTTAATTTGGTCCAATCAGAAGCCTCGAAGCCACTGAGCTCCGGGGAGGATGCTATCATTCTACAGCTGAAGTACAAACACTCCATAGCCATGGCAACTGCCCCCCCGAATCCATCCGCCCACACAACCACCCACCCACCCTCCCACGCGCGCACACGCACACAAACACACACACACACACACACACACACACACACACACACACACACAGCCACAGAGTAAGAGATGGTGCACAGTCTCTTGAATTACCTGCAGGTTTTTATATGTTCTGCATCTTTTAGTAGAAATGGTTTTCAGTATGTTAAACAATCTCTTGACTGTTACTTATCACAAAAACACTTAAAAATAATAATAATAATGGTAATAATGTATGTAAAGCACATAGACAAGTGACTTACGAGAGTTTCAGGGCAACCGATTGGTCAGCATGAATCAAGTGGGAGTTGCCTTTTGAAAGAATTAAGACATTGATGCAAAATTTGGAGGCGGGGCTTCAGTGGAGTAATAAATTTGGAAATATCCTAATAAATAAGTGCATGTATCCACAGCCTGATATATTCCTTTGTGCCATAGAGCTCCACTCTTGTCCAAATGCAAGTGAAAGCTCATCAATGATCCTTCTTTACGCCATAAATTAGATTATTATAGCCTATCATCAATCTCAATATAGTAGTTTATAGTAACTCCCCGTTGTAGGGAAGACGGAAACGCACATATTTGCAAATGAACTTCAAGACGGTCAACTTGAAAAGATTCTCAAACTTTAAAGTCATTTCCCAGGTTGCCTACAGCAGCCGGTCCGTCGTCCACCCGAGCGTTTAGAGCTCACTGCCTCTGTGCTCCCTCTCTCATGCTTTGATGACCTGGGCCGAGAGTTGCGTAAGGCTGCAGAGCAGCGGATGTTCCCGGGATGCGGGGAGGAAGAAAATGCCTCTGTGAAGCGACACGGAGCGGCTGTCGAGCGCGTGCAAATGTAGGAGACCAGAACGTATGACTTGCGTACTTTAATGAGGCTGCGAGGAGACATTTGAGGCTTCCATCTGCAGGCTTTCTGGTTGGATTCGTCTAATTTTACCCCTGCGGCGTTGAGACAGACAAAATTGTCATTATCATATTCCCTGTTTCCCTGCCGTGCACTCCTACGTCTCCACGGTCATCCCTCCAGATGTTTAGAGAATCGAGGAAGCATCAGTATCTCTCTTCAGAAAACTGTGCCCATGCAGAGCGAATACGGGACGGAGGTTCTTCTCCGGCGGTTAGCCGTATTTCTCCGCCCCATCTGTTTCACTCCGAGGGTGTAAACACAGCAACCCCGCTGCACCGTTGCCGGAGTCGGGAGTGAGTCAGTGCCCCAAGATTGCACTTTATTGGTGTGAAATCGCTCGTCTCTCTCGCTCACACACACACACTCCTTCCCTCTCTTCTGTCATCGCCTGTCTTCCTCCCCTTCCCTTTGTCCATACACAAACACCCACACGTTACCAAGTGGCCGCACAACAGAACACACACACACACATACACATACACACACACACACACACACACAGAGAGAGACACACTCGCACACACTTGTAAACGCTCGGAGCTTGTAAACACTCCTCTCTCTCACTGCCCTCCCGCTGCACCGCGCTCCCTCCGTCTTTCTGCTCTTTGTCTCATTTGACAACCTGTTTTCAACCGTTCTCCATCTTCCCCTGCCCCTGCCCCGCTGCGCCGCCGTACGGAAACTGCCCTCCGATCTCGAATGGTAATATGTAATATTGTAATATAACAACATGGCACCTGCTGAAGGGGCTGAGAGGGAAGGAGCTGTCTGCCGACTGCCCTTTTTTCTTCTTCTTTTCTTTGGGCAATTTAAGTGTCGGGCCTCCTGTGCGTCCAGACTAGACGCAGGTCATGACAGAAAATAGTCACCCCTCCAACAAAGAAAACAAAGAAAAGTAATTTGTGTAGGTTCAAAAATAAGCTACGCAGAGCCAGGGAAAAAGACACACTCCGCCCTTTGCAGAACACTAAATTGATGAAACAAAAAATGACTTGAGATAAGCCATGAAACTTCAGAAATGCGAAATAAATTCACCGGACACCAGATTTTTTTTATCCCTTATTTAACTTTGTGTATTGGAATTACTGTGAAGTCCTAAGACAGGGATTTTTTCTGCTTCTTTAAACGACCACAGTCTTCAGACTGGAGCAGTCGGAGGATTTGAACTAGTAACCCTCCGATCAGAAACCCAGATGGCACTAATTCACACTTTATTGCGATTCTGGCCACTGGGGAACGAGAGAGAACATGTCGTCCACGTACAGTAGGTCTGGTCATATATTTTGGTGCTGAAGGACTCCGAGTTATGACTCTTATTATCGGAGCGAAGAGGCACACAACCGTTCCGGCTTAGTCAAGGACTCTTTGATAAGGAGGGGGACGCTTCGGCTCTTGTGAGGATTAAACTAGTTACCGGAGCGTCGTTCTGAACCGGCGACCCGGCGGGGCGCAGTGATGGAAGGGGCCTGTGCACACGACAGAAGGAGTCTAATCCATCCGGACACACATTCGGACCAAACGTGGCAGTGCTGAGGGTTTTCATTTCTCTCATTTCAATGGCCATGTTGGATTGCGTTGTAATTTCATCATCATCGAGTTATCCAGTCAATGCGATCGGGTGTTCTCTGTGTTTGGTCAAAAGGCAGAGAGCGGAGCGAGATGGTCCCCCCGTGAGAGCTGAAGCAAAGAAGCAGCCAATGCCTTGGAACCGGAGCATCAAAAGTGTCACAAAAAAACACTTCTGGGGAAAAAAATAATACAGAAATGGGGGGCGTTGGGGGGGAAGATGAGTTGTCTCTTTTCTCAGATCATGACAAGCACAGTAGAAGCAGAGAGATATTTATCTCCCTACACATCATCGGCTTCTAATTGGCTCTGTCAAAGACTGAGGCATCAAACACAGTATTGTGTTATTTTTTTTATTTATTTAATTATTATTATTCCTGCCATGAGAATAAAAAAAGATGAGACAAGCTTGAATGCACCAACAGCACCTTGTCAGGTGATGCTCAGGGAGGCGATCATCCGGATGTTTGTTCCGTGCCCTGATGTAAAACTGGAGAAAGCGCATCGTCCTCCGTGGAACTCAAAACAAAGGAGAATGTACATGGAACAAAGTGAAATACAAGAAGAAAACGCCAAGTCAACTGTTTAACAGATGATTGATTTAACAGAGTGATTTTTGTCGACCATGCCTAGTTCCTCTTTGGTCCAATCACATCAACGCAGACCTAATGAAGAGGGTTAACTGAATTTTGAAATGTCTCAACAACCAAAAAAATTTTTTTTTTCAAACTTCCAGACCATGATTTTTGTAATTCAGCAGTAATTATAGAGAAATGTGTTAGATTTGAAGGCAAGTTGAAGTCAGCTATGGGTGAGGGGTGCGCATGAAGTTCATATCCAGTCTAGGTTCAATCATCCAAACTTTACCAACCATAACCTTTAGTTAATTTCTTTTGTGATCTAACTGAGGTAGCGCGGCACTGATACTGAAGAGATACATCACGTGAAGGAAAAAATATCACAAAAACATATATCTTATATAGTAACTAATGCATACAGAGCCATCTAGAGACGGGTTATCAATTCAATGTTCCAACTGTCTTTGTTGAAATATCTTACTAAATCATCTTCAAATAACAATCTTTGTGGTCAATAAAAGTCATATTTTCCAATGGCTCAGTAAATGAACTGCACGGGAGCGACTGTTTGTCACTTCAGATCTTTGGGAATCCAGAGAGGCGAAGAGCAGCCAGGTGGGGCGGCACCAGAGCGTTGGCAGCTCCCGGTATCTTCCTGTCCTCCTCCTCTCCGCCCTTTGTCACGGCTTTATCTCCCCGCAGCTGCCCTTTCACTATCGTCCTCGCATTCATCAAGCCTCCCCCCCCCCGCTTCCCAGCTCCCTTTCTCTCGTCCACTCTCTCCCTCTCTCTTTCTTCGCCTCCCTCCCGCCCTTTTTCCGGACTCCCTCTCTCGTGTCCCGGCGGCGCCTGTGCGACCGCGAGAGCCGCGAGCGCAGAAAAAGGGCCGGGGCGACACTCACTGCCTCGAAGACCCCCGTGGTCCCCGGCGTCCCGGGGATTAGGCCTCCTTTGCATAAATCTGCATAACCTCGTTAAGGCGTCGGGGAGATGCCGCGCACACGGTAGCCTAAGACACTCCGGAGCGAAACAGCCCATTAAGGATTGCAGCGATTATGGTATTATCGCTCTTTGACGACTAGACCGGCGTGTGTGCTCTCTCCGAGGCGTACGACCGAATCCCAAGTTGTGTGCAAGGAGGGAATCGAAGCCTTCGAGTCAGGTGACCTTCAGATTGCATTCGTGGGATTTGTTCCGGACAAGGTTTTTAGCGACAGTCGAGATACCGTACATGTATTCAACAGTGGATTAGGCCTATAAACATGGAAAAGGGTTTGCATGTTGACTCCTGGAAAAACATGCGAAATAGAGCACTGCTTCGCGGCCGCTTCAGGGCACAACATTTGACAAATTCATTTTAAAAGCAGAAACTGAAAACTCTTTATAAGTTTTATAGGTTGTGAGTGTTGATATATGGGCCAAAGATGGCAATTATCTCAATCGCCGTTTACATCTACAGCACGGGAAAGTGTGTACGACGGGAAGGTGTCTGAATACAGTGTGCGTTTGCGACTCTCTCACCATGTGAGCTGACACAGAAGAATAATGTGCCAGCAGGTGTTTTTTGTCAACACCTTTCTGCTCAGTAAATAAATGAAAGAACATATATTATTTATACACTCGGCTCCAAAATACAACACGGAGTGGACAGAAAACCATATGTCTGAACTGTCGCCCTCGTGTCGGCCGTCTCGCACTAATGACATCAGCACTTTTCCAGCAGGGTTCTGTCTTTGCCGACAGTGTCTGGCAAGAACCTCCTAAGGGGAGGAAAAATGCGTGGACATTTCATGTGGACACTCTGTGCTCACCAGCTGAGGGTTAGACGCAATTTTTGGTTTGTCTTCTCTCGACACTGCGAGAGCGGGGAGCGGGGAGTGACTGACTGAGAACGTGTCCCACCTGCGAGGCGACAGCTGGAAGCTGGAGTGTCGCCGGCACACGCACACACACACACACACACACACACACACACACACACACACGTCATCTAGCAACGTGCTCAATAAAGTAGGAATTGGTCAATCCATACCAAAGGGCAAATGTGTTCCCGTGTGTTATTAGAATTTTTATTACACTTTTGTTATTTTTAAATGGTGACTCCTCACTTTCTCTCCGAGGACCTCTATTTCCACTTCTGTTGGCTGCTAAGAAAATACATAGTACTTATAATTCGTATGACTTTCTAGTCACCATGTATAACCCCTCGCCGTAGGCTGGAAGCCTCTATGGTCCCCTACCGATGGTCTGAAGGCAGAAAAAAAGGTGGAAGAAATGACCAGAATTATGATAAAACCCTTAACCCTGTAAACTAATATCAACTCGCACATGAACTATTTCTGGAGCCAGCACTGGGCCACCGGCTACAAACAGCGGATGATGAGAATCCCACCCCGATTCCAGACTAAGACAGGGACTACCAGGGGCTTCCCAGCACCAACTGCCACAAAAACCTCAAACACCCTTAGATCTCTGCAGGTTCACTCTAAATTTATGATGAATGCAATTTTAAACTGAAAAATGATTTAAACGTTCCAATGGAGGCAGTCGGAGAAGTCTATCTACGCAAGTGTACAACGTGAACTGGCTCAAGGTGAAACTCATCACACGAGCTGGGATGCTGTTAAGTCACTGAGGCAATGCACACACACTAAAATAGAAATTCTTATCATTGCACACATCATATACAGAACCGATGCTTCAATGTCAGGGTGATCATCGATTGTGATGACTGCAGACATCCGAGCGTAAACTGTGTCAGTGATGTGTATGGTTGGGTGTCAGCTCTCGCCCGTGTTGGAGAATTCAGCATGATGTGTCTAATCTTTGGTTACCATGGCGATTGCCCAGCTGGAAACGGTTAGAGCCAAAAAAAAAAAGAGGAAAATCTTGCGCCTGTCCCTGAATTCCCTTCATTTACACCAGTAAACCAACCGGTCGCATGCATCTACCTCTTTTCTTCTCTTCTCCATTTGCCATACTTACTTTTTTAAAATTTTTTATTCTTCCGTTCGTTTCTCTCTCCTCCGTGCTTCATCTCCATCTCTTCATCTCTCTGTCGCTGTTGCTCGCAGGCAACGGAGCCGATATGTTGACTTGTGCTTCTGGCATATGGGCTTCCCTTCTTATCTGCCTACGCAGTGTACTCAGGGAGATTCCGAGCACATACACACTCGCTCACAGACACGCAAACACACGCACACACACACACACACACACACACACACAACATACACACAAAAAACTGGCAGACTGCAAAGCCCCCAAGGTCTGGTCTTAGTGAATTATTCAGTCTGCGTTGGTGGGTTTATGAGAACGTGTACGTGTGTCTAAGGTCTTATATGTGTGTGTGTGAGCGTGTGTGTGTGTGTGTGTGTGTGTGAGCGTGTACATTTTGGTTATGTTCCTGTCTCATCAATCTGTGTGCGTGTGTGCGCGTGTGTGCGTGTGACTGTGAGTGTGAGTGGGAATATGAAATGGTGTTTTCCTCTTGAGAAGCAGCAGCTTGTCTTTAATCAGCCTCTCTATCAGCTCTCCCCCTTCAAAAGCTCATTAGAGGGAAATTGCACGGAGAAAGCAGGAGTGGAGTGAAGTGGACGGTGATGTCACCACAACTGAAGACGGATGGGGGGGGTGGTCTTGGATTACTGTACCCGAAATATAATCACTGCACAATGTCGTGACTGGAGCTCATTTTACCATGTCGCAAGTCCGTAGGCCGCGGGCATCGGCCCCTTTGTGGTGTTGATTAATATTTGTCACCTCATCCAAATTTGTACAGTAGATTCCTCCACCTCTTAAAAATTGGTCCCGTTTGGTTCCATTATCCCAACATGTTATGGTTATTTTGGACCGTTTGAGGTCAATATTGTCAATATTCAGCCTCTGGGTTCTGCGTGGAGTTTGCATTTCTCCCTGTGTCTGCGTGTTTTTTTCTCCCCAGCTTATTCCGACTTCCTCTCTAAGTCCAACTGACATCGGAGACTCTAAATTGCCTGTAGGTGTGAATGTGAACGTGGGTGGCTGTTTGTGTCTATACTGTATGTCAGCCCTGTGATGGACCCCTCCTCTTACCCAATGTCAGCCATGATTGGCTCCAGCCCACACTCCAACTCTCAAAGGATGAGAGAGAGGGAACGTATAAATAATGGATGCAACAAACTATTTATCTGGATGGAATAATACTGCATAATAATTAGCTTATTTCAAAAGTATTTCTTCACAATTCCACAAAGTTTTGTTATATTTTCACATGTATTTAATCATATAACTCATATGTATTTCTTGTTTGAAGTTGACCACTTTGGCTCTTCATACACATGCCCGTTCACTCCATAACAGCATGGAGACCATACAAATAAAAGTCCACAAAGGTCAAGAAAGATACATATCTCTGCCGGTGACGGGTGCAAAACTGAAATATAATTCACAGCTGTCCACCATTACCCGCGTTAAAAGTTAACACCTTTCCTCCCTGTTTTAAACATTGCCATCTTTTGTGTTGTCCTCTCGGAATGCCTGCAGTGTAATAATACACTGCGTGACCCCCTCCCCGTTAGAATAATGATATATTTCCCTCCTCCAGCTGTGGTCTAAACTCAGAGCAGCGCACATCTTCACTCTTACTCTGTGTTTAGTCCGTCCTTTGTTTCACTTCGTTTGTACTTCCCTGTTTCACACCACTAGCCCCCTCTCGGCCTGTCGTTTTCCTTATGGCTGGCTTAAAATGGTGTCATTCAGAGTGTACCATACTTATGTATCAAGATTCCATTTCCTTTTTTAATCTCATTTTGTGTGGATGTGTACATTCATCTAAACATGCCTCATCATCCAAACTCTCTTGCACTCCAAATGAGTCAGGCTCTTCAAAAAGTCTTTACCAGCTGAGTGGGAAAAACATCGACTCGCTTCTTTTGGCCATTATCGGTCGACTGAGAACTACTTATTCAAAAGAAATGTACAACACACACACACACACGCTTACACGGACACGCGCGCACATATCTCTGCCTTTGTATTACCCAGTGCTCATTGCAGCCAGACAAACCCATCAGGCTTTGTGAGCCTCTGAGGGGGCCGCCGCTGCTGCCGCCGCTAATTCGTGGAGGCAGGCTATGAAGTGCATCCGCATCACCGATCTCCAGTTGTTTCCATGAATATCTGAACAGGCCCTTCCACCGGTTTATGTCTCCCAGGAGAACAGCCTGTTGGATCCAGGATGGGCGGCTTTGATGGACGATATGTCTTGTTTTATGATGGAAAGGTGTGGCGAGGCCGTGATTGTGTGTTTAACGCAGGGAGAGACGGCCACAGCAGCACTGCGCTGATGGACGCTCACTTTCGCTCGAAGTCAGTTTCGATGCTTGGTGCATGTCATTGATTGATGGATGGGTGTTTTGGGGGGGGGGGGGGAGGCATGGGTTTCTCGTAACACAACTTTGGTCGTCAAATTTCCTCAGTTTTGATAACACTGATAGATTGTGAGGACGTATCTATGATCAATAAGTCCCACAATAAGAATGACAAAACCAGTCGTCTGTCACTGCGTCTGTCACTGCTTTTCCAAAGTATAACAAAAATCCCTCTGCGTGTAATCATCTTCAACACTCAATCTGCTAATAAACACCAACAGTTAAGTTTTTGTTGTAGTTTGAGTAACTCCAATTATTTTGAAATATCCAGTCCAAACAGGCCCTTTTCTGTCTCTACATATTTTTAGATGAAGGGAATTTTAAAAAAATAGGCTACTAAAATGTCACTTTTACATATTTATGTTGTTTGTGCTTATTTGTTTTTAATATTGGTGACGTATGGAAACGTATGTTAGAGTGTAAGCACTGATCCTTACTATCATGCTGGGTGAGTGTATTCTGTCTGTTCTCCTGACTTCTCTCTCTCTCTCTCTCTCTCGAAGAAGAAGAAGAAGAAGCATTTTCTTTATCAGCCTGAGGTACATGCTGTATTTTCTTAACACGGGGTCACGCTGTGTTGTGTCTTGCTGCTCTCAGTCCCATCCCATTCCCTCCTTATTCTCTTTCCTCCAAGCCTCTGTTTGATACAGCACCTCATCAGTACGTGTTATCTAGGAAATTCTTGAGAAAGTACTGAGAGAGTAAACACAGCACATTACAGGAACAAATCTTTCCAAGAACTATTAATCATCTAACTGCAGCAGCAGAATAATTCCTCCAAAACAATGCGGTGCACAAAGAATCTGGCACAAACAAAAGAGTCCTAAATAAGATTGGCCAATAAATGGTTTTTGAAAGCAAATGACGTGTGCAGAAATGTGTGAATATTGCAAACTATAGCCTCCTCCCAGTGGCTATTAAAAATGACGCATGAGCCTCTGCTTCCGAAACAGAATTTACAGTAATGATCGTTTAACCTCTTCCTTGTTAAAGGATAATATGAGTTCAGTGGGCAGTTTCTTAATCAACCTCTAATAAAGACTTTGTTACAAACACTTAGCGGGAAGAATTGCCCCAGTGTGTGGACTTTTAATTTTAGTTTCATTCATTCATCACTGCAGCAACCTATGACATATTACCTACTACCCCAAATCTTGGCAATGGGCGGAGGAAGACTCAGATTGTGAACATTTTTCAGATAGCAGTTCAGTCAGCATGGATGAGTCTCTCTCTTCATTTCCCATTGAAAGGATTTCAGAGCAAATTTTTCGTCTGGCTGCAAATAGGGAGCAGCTTGTAGTTTCAGTGCTGATACTCACAAGGGCTTTACTGAGTCGACCGAGGTAGAGGAGGAGGGAGGTTTGGCTCAAACTGGTGGCGGCAGCTGGCCAAGGGTTTGTAGGTACGACATTAACAGGCTAAGGAGAGATCAGTATCAGTGGACAGAGTTTAAGGCATATTGATGATTTGCTTTTGTTTGGCAGAAATGATTGGACATTTATGGGGAATGACAATAAAGGTCCATTATTGCGATGCGCAAATCAAGGACATGGTATATGTGCCTAACCACTATCGACTGTATTGTTTTCAGTTATCAATGTCTTTGGGGTAAACAAATATGGGAAGGAATAACTTGGGGCTGACAACCAAAACAGTACAAATACAGTATTAGATATCTGGCAAAGCCTAGGAGAGAAAAAAAAGAAGCTGTCTCCAGTCCATTAATTTGATGTCGCCTAATTGTTGAGAAATGTGGTCAGATTCTTCCATCCCTGGACAGATCACCTCCCCATGTATCCCCACTTCACCTCATCTTTTTCTCCCAATCTCCCTCCATTCATTATTTTGCTTCTATGTCATTCCGACCCCCCCTCTATCAATCCCTTTCTCAATTCAGCTCGTTTTTCTTTCTCCCTTCTAATTCGTCCTTCCCAGTCTCTCTCCACCGAGTCAACCAATTTGCATCCATTTATTCATCCCCCTCTGCTTTCTGTTGCATCATCCGCCCTTTTTCTCTCGCAAACTTTTTCCCATTCCCTCTGACCTTCGACATTACTGTTGATGAGTACAGTATTCCTCACAGTATGGGACCCTGTAGTGAAAGGAAGAGGAGCCCCTTTCAGAAGCTTGAAACTCTTTAGTGGAGACCATCTATCAGCCTGACACGCAGCCACACAGATGCAGCACAAACACACGACATACAGTATGTGTGTGCATGCGCATAAGGCCGACATGCACACACATACTGTATGTCGTTTGTATGTGGTCCCGTAAGAAACGCACGGGATTTACCCCCTCACAAACTGGAGACTTACTGTATATTCACAATTTATGGAAGGCAGAGTGCAGGGTAATGAAGTGTGTGTAAGTGTTTTTCTGTGTGTGTGTGTGTGTGTGCGTGTGCGTGCGTGCGTGCGTGTGTGTGTGTGTGCAGCTCTCTGAGTGCATTAAGACCATCCTCTGACATTGAGCAGAGACCATGGAAGTAAATGGCTCCTTCTTCAGTAAGTGGTTTAGAGAGAGAAAGAGACTCATATCAGACCCCCGTGGGAGTCAAAGCTACCAAGGTTGCATCTGCAGTTTACACTTTTAACCACTTTTATGAACACACACACATATGCAAAGCTATGGGCACACACACACACACGCACGCACACACACACACGCACACACACACGGCATTAAGATTAACTGAGAGAAGAAAAGAAGATAACAATATTTTCATTACATTTTACTTTACAAGATAGAACAGACTCTTGATAGTAATATTACTTCACTAACACTATAAAGAATGTCATATTTTTTTCAGATATACAAAAGAAGGCATTGATTTAGGTTTTAATATCATATAAAAGTGTGACACTTTTATTTTGAAAGTGGGCCTCTTATTTTGAAGGTGACGCGATCATCACGAGGCTCCAGCGCAAAGGTGCGTCGAGCAGGTGATGATGTGTTTTCTAAAACGGGGAATTCGTGAAACAATTAAAAAAAAAATTATTATGTATTTACCACCTGGTTGAAAGGTGCACGACGCCAGTCAAAGTTTTATTAATGGCGTTGTGATTGATGGTGAATACATTTTCAGCTCATTTGCATATATTAGGTCTGACGTTTGCTAGCAAGACTGCTATATTAGCTAACTGTGCTAAGTTGCTAAGTGTTGCTAACTGCTGGAAGATGCCCATGGCAGTTTTTTTTAAATTTATTTAGCTCCTCTCGATATATTGTTACTTCCTTTGTATTATATGACTTTTTTTAAATCATAAATCCAATTTTCTCACGAGGGTGACTCCACTTACCTTCTCCCATTAAGAAATTCCTGACCTGGTGAAACTAACTGGAACGCTGCCATACTGTAGTTAACGTTATTGATTACATCCCCCTTCATTTTTTCTCTCTCTCTCTTGTAACTGTGGTCCTAATGTTGCCTGGTTAAAGTTTTAATTCACATGATACTGTACATGCAAGATTTACATTCAACATTTGTTGAATGTTGATTTATGTTAAACATATTCATTATTCCACTGTTATATAATGTGAATTAGTGAGTTTATGAGGTTACAGACGGTGTTGTCCAAAGATTAGGGTTAGGCTCAATATCATCATTATTTTTTACATGAATGTGTTCATTCGTACCTCTGTCGCCCACACTTGAGTACCAAGTAGTAGTCTTCCTGTCCTAAAAATCAGCTTTTTCTCTCTTTCTCGCAGGTCGCAAGTTCGTCATCGCCAACGCAAGAGTGGAGAACTGTGCCATCATCTTCTGCAACGATGGCTTCTGCCACATGTGTGGTTACTCCCGCGCCGAGATCATGCAGAAGCCCTGCACGTGCAACTTCCTGTACGGACCCGACACCAAGCGACTGGCCATCGCCCAGATGGCACAGGCCCTGCTGGGGTCGGAGGAGAGGAAAGTGGAGATCAACCTCTACCGCAAAGATGGTAGGAAAAAAACAAAACCAAAGTGTGTGTGTGAGTGATTTGAGACGTGGTTGTGTGGATGTACAGTAGGAGAGTGTGTGTATGCTTTGTTTAGCCTGTTGCCTTGTACAGGAGATTAATATGGAGATGATTCTCCGGTGTGTAAAAGTAGCACAGTGTCTGTGCATGTTTAGGAAGGAAAGCCTGTATGTTAATTACAGAGAGCTGACTGTGATGCGTTCATAGAAATGGATTCTACCAAGAAGGAGGTCAGTGTGTGTGCGTGTGTGTGTTGTATTTTGTGACGGAGGAAGGAAGTGGTTCCTTAATAAAGATATAGAGCTCGGGTTGCTGGGTTATGTGAGTTTTATCCCATATGGGGATTGTAGGAATACTACGGGTATTTGTGTGTGTGTGTGTGTGTGTGTGTGTGTGAGTGTGTGAGAGAGAATGTGTTTGAGTTTGCTTGTTGTGTGTGAAATTTATGCATTGTGTTCAGAATATTTGGCACCCGGCAGCTCATGTTTTTGTGCGAGTTGCTACGTGTGAGTGACCCTACCACTGTTTACTCAGTCCATTTTTCTATCTCGTCTCTTGCAACTTGTCAGTGCCATATTTCTTTGGTTGAGAATGAAAGTGTGGAAAATGCAGCATGGCGCTGTTGGTCTATTTCCAGGTTGTGTTTAAAGAAAGCCAACGTGTTGCCGTGGTTTCTGGAGTTGATTTGATTTTAAATGATTGAATACCCTCATAATGCAAAGGGAAGCAAATTCTGCACAATGAAAATGTCAAAGATAAAACATAACAGCAGTTCTTGTAATATTGACATGAAATGGCAACATTTTGAACAGACTTGACTTAAAGTAACATTCAGAGGGAAGTACACAGGGAAACCCTTGAAGAAATCTCTCAAATGGCAGCAGTGTATTTAATGTCTGTACACGTGCCAACTGGACCAGGACCATGTAAAAGGTTTCTGCAATGATAGACAGCTTCCGTGGTGACAAAGAGCTGCCATGGTAAAAAAGTCCACATCTCCCTGGGCTATGGCAAAAGCATCTGCTGGACATTCTCCACCTGTAGACAGACACCAGAACAGCAGGAGGAAGGGAACACGGGGGATAGATGGTAAGAGACAGATGGAGGACAAAACAGGGAAGAGGAAAAAAAAAACTGAGTTGAAAAAAGGAGCCAAGATGACGGAGATGCACAGCTCTGAAAAGTGACGAAAAACCAGTGGGTGAGAAACAAACAAAGTGAGAAAATGGGAAGGGAGAGAGAGAGCGAGGGGGAGGGACTGTGAGAAAGTGAGTTTCTCATGTAATCTGAAAGTGTTGCTGCCGCTGCTGGTGGTGGTGGCGAGAGAGAGAGACGGTAAAAGAGAGAGGGAGCAGCACAGAAATGTCACCAGCTGACTCTTCTCTCCGATGCTTCTGAGGAACACTTTGCTAATTGAGCCCTGCACTCTGCATTTGACTTTCCACTGTTTATAGTAGAGATGTGGACACACTCACACACTCGCGCCATCTGCTTTACAATGGTGCCTCGTAAAAAAAAAAGCTAGAACCCTTTATATAGAATTACAGACGGGTTGACATTTCTGTCCGACTGGCGATGTTAACGAGACCCCGCCACACTAACAACACTTAGTTAAAGGCTCTGGCAGCAACAACATTCATTGGCTCTCTTGTGTCAGTGTGGGCTGGTCGCTGTAAAACTCCTGTTGGTGTACGCAGGGCTTTGGAAAAAAGGAAAAAATAGACAATTGAAATGATCATATTCATGAACATGTTCATACCAGAGTAGTTTGATGCTGGTGATTAACATCCTGCTGTCACAGTAACCAAGAGACACTCTTTGGTCCGTTCTGTCATTCTTGTGTTTATATTCTTGTCTCCTGCACGGGACAAAGGATATGTTGAAACTTGTGAGTAAAAGTTAATCATTTGAAAATGATGCCTCTTATGGGATATAAAACCTTGCTGTCTTTGACTTGACCCAGAGACTTTTGTCACTCGTGAAATCCTCATTGATTTGTGCTTAGTTGAAGAGCGTAAATAGATGAAAATTTATGCCCAGGAAGGTTTATTTGTTATGTGTGTTTGTGTTGATGGGTATGACCCTGGTGACTCCTCTCTCTCAGTCATAGTCACACACAAACACACACACACACACACACACACACACACACACACACTCAAGCACACAAAGACACATACAACACACAAACACAGCTTCTGAGGTAACCCCAGCGGGCCACCTGCAAGCCATCGGAGAGCCACGGATCGAACTCCGCGGACACACCTCATCCATAATGCATACAGGCAGGAAACATTATGCCACCTCCCCTGTCCCCTTTGCCTCCTTCCCCCCCTTCCTCTCTCCTCTCTCCTCTCGGGAATGCTCAGAGGAGAGAGAAAGAATGGCCTCTTCTCTTGATCTCGAAAAGCGCCCTATGCAACGGGTGTGCAGGGGTGTGTGCTTTACTTGGACCGGTGGGACTGTGTTGTCACGGCCCACACATACAGTACATGCATACACAGAACGCACACACATGCGCGGACACATTGCACACGCACACTGTGTGCACGCACAGGCTTCATCGCAGCCCATTTATCTAGTGCCAAGCTTAGGCATGAGCCTTCACGATGATAGATCTCCCTCCTCGCTCTCACGCTCAATTGTCTGACTCCGATTGCTCACCGGCTTAATCAATCATGCTCTCCAGGTACACTGCGATAGGAAATGTGCGCACAAACACACACACACACACACACACACACGCACACACACACACACACACAGATTTTTGGTACAGTGTGCTACTGCCCCAGTTGTTGTTACCTGTAAGGTTTTCACGCCCTTGTGTGCAAAGCTATGCAGTTTTGTGTTGGCCTTTGTTGGACTTAACTCGGGAGGGATTAAAATATAGCACTGGTGTCTCCGTTCTGTTGGGTAAGAAAAGAAGGAAAAGGAGTGAATTTTTCTTTTCTCTTTACTACAGTCCGTCTGATTTTGAGTCACTGTTTTTGTCTCTCATTTTTTTGCTTTGCCTTCTATCTTCCTTTCGGCTCTAGTTGCCTTGCTTCACCATCTCCCTCAAACTTTCTCACAACTCTTTGTCTATCTGTTTCTCTCTGCCCGTCCCAACAGGGATGAGATAACATTGCTCGCCATCAGCCTGCAACAGTGTGACAGATTGTTTTCTAATACAGGTTGTCTGCATCAAGGGGCAATAAAGACAGCCATCATGGGCTATAGATCAATTCAAGAGTGTCACTGTTGTCAGTGTTAAGCTGGTGGAGAGTTTGAACCCCCATCAAGATGATGGTTGTTTGACAGTTCCTTCCTGGAACAGCAGAGTTCAGACACGTGTCAGAAATCCTTTGAATGCAAAAGATTCCATGTTTTCTCTTCAGGGTAAATTTTCTTGTCAGCGATGACGCGTAACAGCTATGTGTGTGTGTTGCCCTCAACTTGACCATGACCTGACAGGCAGGCGGACAAGAGGGACCACCCTTAGGGACATGTTAGTCTACTATTTATGAATTATCTAGCCGTTTACCCACCCCTACTTAAAAAAATGTAAATTAGGACATTTTTATTTAGTTCAAAGTTAGTGCAAGCTGTATATTTTGTAAACATTATTGTCATCCAATTGCATGTGTTACGTGACTGTCTTGGTCCACAAAACCCACCCTCCCCAAGGTTTTAAACTGAACGGTAGATGCGGAGAGTCGTTACACCCCTAACATTAAGTCGAAGCAAGTAGGCTGACAGGGGGTCACAGGAAAGGACAGACAGATGGAGCCTTTAAACTGAAATGCCACATTAAAGATGTGTTAAGGCTAACTATGCAATGGTCACGACATCGTGCCCGATCCCATACACACCAATGAGCCAGGGAGCCATGTGCACTACACGCCCACCCTCCTCATTTTCCTAAGTTTATCTGCCATCTGTTCTCAGAAGCTCTCATTGCTCAGAGCACCTACCTCTTATTGGACCATGCTCCGCAAAATACTGCACGTTGTTATTCCCTCGGTTAAAAAAGGGGGTCTCCTAGTGTGATGATCAACTCAGGAAGAGACATTTCGCTATATTTGAAGGCGGTAGGATCACAGTGATATGAGCTTCAGTCTTTGGTCACATGGGAAACCCCTAAACCACCATGACATTTAAGAGCACAAACAACAAAGAGCCCCAGACTTTACATTAGCATGTATGATCATATGACTATAAGGCACAGAGGCAGCTGTGATCAACCGTGGCATCGCCCTCTCTTTTGGGTAGATCTCCGACAGTAGCCGACATTGGCTTTTATCATACACACACTTTCTAATGTGGAATAGTTGCAGTATGATTCCATTCTACGATTTTGGGATTGACATGAAGACGACCGACTTAACAAACAGCGTCCAGTCTGAGCACACTCAAGAGGCTCCATGGCTGAATGCGATTTGTTAGATGGTCCCTTCATGCCTGTCAATTAAATCATAGACCAGCTGTTTACAAGTGAACTGTTGCACATAGTCGTAATCAAAGCATTGAAAACAGAAACCTTGAAATCCTCAGGAAGAGGCTGGGAAATCACCAGCCCAGCTGCACACACACAAGTCTTTTCAGCCCATGTGACTTTGAACTAACAACACCTCCAGGCACCATGAAAAGACCTTGCTGAGAGTGTTGTGGGTCTTGAGAATTATCAGGTGTCCATCTGACTGTGTCCCTACAGCATTGTGTTTTGATAATGCATTGAGCCCAGGGGAGCAGGCTGTCCTGTGTGTCCAGGGGGAGTCCTGATTGCTTAGCAGCAGTAGCTAAGCAAAGCACTTAGAGACCTGCAGCCTCTGAGGAGAGGTTAGAACTCTATGCCGATGACTGCGGTGGATGCTCCCACCTCCAACTAAGAGCACACAATACACAGACACTACTAATGCTATAGGTTGTCGCCCACACAACAAGAAGTTGCATTACGTTTCTGAACTGACGGGAGATGCATCCACTTTCCAAACAGACAGAGAGCTTGTTTTTTTTATTTCAAATGAACAAGATAATGACGTGAACTTGCACTTTGGCATTCGGTGTAACAGCATATAGGACGGGAGACACAGTAAGGATAGAGAGACAGTGGGTTAAGGAAACAAAGAGCTGGATTCAGATCACAGCATCACCAGTGCATGATATATATCTTAACCCAAACCTTCACAACAAATGCACTCGTACTGTGACCAGAACTGGGGATGCATGTAGTGCTCAGCTCACAGTGTGTGTTTGTGTGTATCTATGTTAGTGAATGTATTTCACTATATGTATTTCTGTATTTCAGGACTAGAGGCATAATCATTCTCACAATCCACTAGTCTGCTCGTGCCGGGGTTTTTTTCTTCAATCTCTGGGTTTTTATTCATCTTGAGTGGATTAAATGAGACATAACACAAGAGAGGAAAGGGAAAAACTGAGAAAGCATAATGTCTCCTTTATTTACTAAATATACAGCTTTTCTGCACTTTAACTAAATAACATCAATACATGAGTAAAGGAATGAGAGCTCTACAGGCAGTGGGTTGGGGTATCACGGCTCTGTCATCCCGGATTGCGATTTGATATTGAGGACATTGGTGTTACTCATCACTCAATCATTTCAGTCTTGTTTGAGAGAATCGTTACAGTCCCAATCACGACACGTCAAATATGATACTGCTGCATTGTGTGCCCGCCATATTAGTCACCCAGTGTGCCGTATCAGGCTGCTCTGCATGCTCAGATATATAAACACACCCTCTTACACACAGTGAAGCCAAAGACACCATCGAAATCAATGTGGACATCTAAGATTACACAATGGTAATGGGAAGTAATAGTGTGTGCTGGTGTCTTGAAATGACAGTTAATATCCATGCTAAGTACACATCAGTGACCCTTCACCCTATTAAGTTGAGTCTGGGGAATGGAATGTAATTTGATTAAAGCAGACACTTTGATTTTGCCCTGGGTAAAGGCTTATTTCAACATACATCTCGTGTAATGATGGTAATCTGCAGTTTCAAATCACTCACAGTTAGGTGTCTTGGCCTTTGCCTACACACTGTGACTGTGTGCATTATCACTTGAGCCCAAACCCTCCCATGGTACAGTATGTGGGAACATCTCTGAGTCAGTTGGGTTTGCTCTGCCAAACAGCAATGTCACTTCCTGAACACCGTGTTTCATAATTAGTCTGATTCAGACCGAGCTGTGATGTGAGAAATCTGGCCACCCTGATCTGATCTGTTGCTAAATGTCAATCTTGAATATATGCTGAGTGAACCATCGTCTGTTTCACTTTGTGCTTGTTTATTGCTTAAATGTGCTTGAACAATACCAGTGTGATGAACACAAGGGATTCTGCTTTGTACTTGGGAAGATGTGTGTGGAAATGAGTTGAATCCCAGATTCAGTAATCATATTTTCTCTTTTGGTCCCCAGAAAGCATTTTCAGTCTAACCTGATACTCATACTTTCTGTAGAGACGTACACTGCTACACTTCAGATGTTATCAGCTCCTATATATTTCCCCAGATGCACATTTCTCTTATTTATGGTCACATTACATATGTGAATATACTTGTGTCTCTCATGCTTCATAGGCTTTTCTCAGATACGTCTGTTTATGTACAAGTTCAGGTTTAATATAAATTGATTAAGAGATTTAAAGATAAAACTATTTTTGCTTCATACAAACTGTAAGCAGAGCATCAGAATTTTAGTGTTTGCCAGTTTTTTCCATTCTAAGATCTATTCAGAGCTTATTCTTTTTGAGTCAATTTGTTTTTAAGTCTCAGTTTTCTCCATCTCAGGTTATGGGACACATTTTTGAAATTATTTAAGACCTCATACATATTACATACATATTTGTATGTACCATACTGTATGATTGGTCTTTCCTTGTCTCTGTGTGTATTTTGTGTGTTTTCATCTAGTGTATCTGTCAATACGTTTGTATGTGTGTCTGTTTGAGTTGCCTCTATAAATAGAAACCATTAATCTTGATGGCATATAGATTTGCTCCTCGTCATTACTTGTTGACCCCATACCCCCAGGCTATCTCTCTCTCTCGCACGCACGCACGAACAAACATAAACATGGTTGCGCATATGAAGTCTTAAAGTTGTCATTTTCTCCCCTCCTCCAACCGTCCTACTGCCCATGTCCAGACATTTCCAGGCTTCTCCTGTATATACAGTCATCTGACACTGAAGTGTCAGTGTGGATGTTCACAGCAGCTTTTCTTGCCCTTTTCTCGAGGTCAAAAATACAGTGCTGTGTTTGTAATTGGAGTTTCTAACATTTCCCCTGACAACGCAGCTACAGCAATAATGCTTTGAGGTTTTTCATTAGAGTCAACATCACTTCTTAATTGTTTCATATCCTGAGCTGACATGTTTATTTCTAAACACATGTTGTAAAACCAGGCTTTTTCTAAAGAACCTGATCTTGTAGGACATTTGAAGTATGATCTATTATCTATCTCGCAATGTATTGATCTTTTGGACTCAACCAAACTCAATTATATAGACCTGCAATGTTTGAGTAAAATAAGAAGTAAATCATGCATGCCATGAAACTATTTTACAATTTTTCAATGCTTGCACATATTCATCAGAGCAGAGAGTGCTAGAGTTTCTTTTCAGTGCTGTTATGCAACAGAGGGTTTATAAAATAATCATTTGTGATTATTGTTACCCATCATATCTTTCTCCTCGTCACAAGCTTGCACGCAGACAGGAAATTTGTCCCATTCGAGATTGACAGCCAGCCAGACACTTAAACAGACAGGTGATAGATATATGTCGTATACAGTGTGCCTCCTTCCCTTATGGTCTTGTTAGCCTATGCAGCACTCGTCCATCTTACTTGCTGGTTAATCATACAGTGTCTATGGCAGGGAGGAAGCTTGTTATACAACCATTGGATTCAAACTAGACATACAACTGGTCAAATCGGCTTTAACTATAGTGTATGTTATCTTACCATTCCTGTCTGCTGATGTACAACCTTTCTGTGTTATAGGAAAGTTAAGATAAAATAATTAATAATCAACCAATAATCTCAGCAGTAGTGTCCGTGTTAACTGCCTCTACTGGTTAAGTTTTAGTATAGACAGGTATGGTGGCACCTCTGTTACCGCATCAGATTGAATTATAGGACAAACGCATCAGAGATGGGTCATTGAATCCATCACCAGTGAAAATGAGCCTTTTCCTTTTTTTTTAGAAAACCGCATATTTCTGTATAATGGCTTATTGGCAGGTGAGTGTGGCCTGTAGCTGTCTCCAGCATATGACTGGAGGCTTTGCTGTAGCAACAGTTCCATTAAATCGGAGGAGACTTATGGGTCCCGCCATGGTGCCTGGTGGACCTGACACAGCACTCATCAAGAGTGATGGACACTCAGATGCATGTTAGAGACAGTAATGGGGTGAATAGGTAGAGTGTGGGTTCATTTCATAGCTTTATTGCTTCATTTGACTGCGTGGCATCAATCCATCAGGGCCCGTCAATCCTCCCCTACCGTTGAGTGCCAGCCCCTAATATCTCTCAGATGTGTTTCATTCTCCTCCAGGGTGCAAACGCTCAAATGGCCTCGCTCTCTCAGTTGCTATTGCTTCTTCACACTGCTGAGCGCAGAGATGAAGTGGCATTGAGGCGGAATAAGAAAGGTAAATAGAGAAATACATCATATAAGACAAAGAAAAAGCCCATTTGGAATGCGCTATGTAAATTGTGCCGTATGTGTTGTGTGCCTTATGGTGTGTATTATGTCAATTCAAAGAGTATTCATCCTTTAGTGCACTGGTTCCTTTTTCTTTGCACAGACGAGCTATATTGAATGTATTGTGTTTTTAAAGGTGTTAGTCCCTGGTGTGTCTCTGTGTGTGTAGCTAAATAAATGCTTACCCTTCAGTTTAGACAGAAGTGTGTGTGTGTGTGTGTGTGTGTGTGTGTGTGTGTGTGTGTGTGTGTGTGTGTGTGTGTGTGTGTGTGTGTGTGTGTGTGTGTGTGTGGATGACAAAGCAGTGGCTGATGTAAAGCAGAGACCTGATTCACAGGCCAAGGATTCCCTTCTGTCTCTCTCCATCTGTTGCTCTGGTCTCTCCCTCTCTTCTCATCATCACATTCACAGTTACACAATCACAGAAAAAAAAGGAACGAGAAGCACATATTTATTTAATCGCTGACTTTGGCCACACTTTGCAGTGTTGCATCTCACTGAAACTGTTTGAAGATCAAAGCAGGGCTCACTACTCTTATTCCATGATTTGGGTAATTGGACACAATATTTTTAGTCCCTCATATGCTCAGTGAACTTTCGATAAAAGGGTCTGTATGAGAATGTCTCAGGTTTTAAGTTTTCCAGGCTGGAAAAGGAGGTGGTGGTGGTGGTGATCATTTTAGAGGTGGTTTTGCTTATCTCGATGGTTTAGTGTACCCTGCATGTTCTTTTTGACTCTTGTTTCCTAGGAATGCATAGATTCCGTAAAAAAAAGATAATATTGTAAATATCCCATTCAAACAGCTTGTGAGCATTGTTAGGTTTTCCAATTGAATCATACAGCTACAGCCAGGCATGGGCTACTGTAATATATCAAAATTCCATAATATGATGTTTCTCTACTTCTGGTCTTGTCCTGAAATATGGGTGATGTTTTTTGTGCATAGTATATAAGGAATAATTGTATTGGAAATATTCCTGTTCGTCTTTGCCCGATTATGAAAGTCATTATCTTTTAATTTCTCATGCTGCTGTTTAGACAGAACCAAACACCACAAACACAACTTCATGTGATGCACAGAGAAACAAAGCAATGTATAAGTTTGACTTTCCCACTCATTCCCATGGCTGTTACTCTTGAGTGTAGAATCGAAGCCACTCATCAAGGGAACATTCATCTGCACCACTCTCATTTGTTGCACGCCTTTATTCTTCATAGCGAATGCTAATGCATTAAGCATTTACTCTCTCTCTCTCTCTCTCTCTCTCTCATTCTCTCTCTGTTTCACTTCTGGAGAGCACTAATGTTGTTTGGTGCTCTCACACAGTACATGTCCATTAATATCGTGGGGCCTACATGGCTAATTTGCTGGCATATTAGTTTCATTTCAGTTAGAATTACTGCAGACCCTCGTTCCCCAGTGGCCCAGCCCAAGGAAATAGGCTGAAACATTAGCTGGGCACGGTCACTCATTACCTCATTCTTCTGGACCAGCCCAGTCAGAATGGTGCCTCCCCATCCTTCCCCTCATCACTTACCCATTCGTGCTTTTCTAGTGAGGCTTGCAAACTCACATATTTGTGTATTCCCTCATTTGGACAGCAGCACACAAGGGGCCAATTTTCCATCCCGTTTTTTAATTTCTTATATCTATCCCCTTATAGAAACGTTTTGCTTTCATCCTCTTTCATAAAGTTTTTACCCATCTCATTTCTTCCGTTCTTCTAGTCATCTTGTCCTGCTCACTGGGGATTTATGGGGTGAGGCAAGAAACTCATCCAGCAGCTCCGTAACTTTTTTTCCAGATAAGCAGAAAGATCATCACGTTACTGTATGATCAGCGTTTTCACACCAGTATGTTCATTACTTCCACATGTGTATCAGTCTGCCCAATCACTCGGCCACCTCATGCTGTTCCCCCTGACAATCTTATGTGGCCATTAAAGGGATTTTACTCCCACAGAGACTTTTTCCCAAACTTTTCCTATCTGTAGGTGTTTAAAGAGTACCTGCAGTCTTCACACTTTCCCCCCGGGAGCTCTTGAATGCTTTTGTCACATTAAATGGCACAAATTACATGGTTGCTGCTGTTTGACAGGATAATTAGAGTTGTTAAGCGGCTTTAGTGATGGGCACCACTGTTTTGGTGATGTATACATAGGAAAAATCTATTTTCTTGAGATTTGTGCCTATTTAAATAGTGATTTAAGAGAAGAAAATATTAATAATTGACTTTTGGCTTGGGTTTAGGGATTTCTGAGGATTAAATACAATGCTGCATGTAGAGAAGCCTCTTCGGATTCTTTTTTGATAGATAGCAGTACTTTATTCACACTGAAACTTTTCCCCTGAAATATACTAGAACTTGTATTTCTAAATTTTTCACTTCTTATCACGGATCGAAAAAATAATGTGTGGTCAAATTTGCAACAGATTTAAAAACCTTCAACCAGAGTAAGTGAAACGAGGTTTGAAAAATTAAGTTGAATACAGTGAGAGGTTAAAATGTCACTGATGTTACAGCTTTCATGTTTTATCAGCAGCAACAGACTCTGAAGTCTCATGCCATATATATTTTTTATAATAATACATGCTTGAACCATTCCCTAAATATATATCTGATCTTTGTTTTACCGTTCGTGGTCTGTTGTTTTTCTTCCAACGCACAGTATGTGCGATGCTGTTTCGGTTTATTGCATCCCATTCTCCTTTTTATCTTTAAAATCAGATAATTTGGGACCAGCAAATGGAAGCAGTTAGCCTAAACTGCTGGCTGGCTGATGTGACTCTGAACCCCACTGAGAGCCAGAGTCTTATGTTTGCACTGCTGATTGATGGTCCTGACATATTGTTCTGAGAGTCTGTTAGGGAGATGTTTAATAACCCAGCACGACTAATGGTGTTGAACACGAATGGTATTACGATGCTTCAGCAACCTCAATTTTGTGTGTTTTTGAGTATTTGGGTGCATGAGTTTGTACCTGTGAGTGTGTGTGAAAGATTATCATTATGTGTGTACTTGTGTTATTGAATATGTGCGTGTGTTTATGAGAGACTATGGACTGTATGTCTGTGCATGTGTTCAAAGTATATTAGTAGTTGTTTGCCTTTCCATAACAGCGTGTGTGTGTGTGTATTGGTGTGCATTTGTGCGTTTCTGTGTATGCATTAGTAACTCCATTTCATTTTCATCTGCTGAAATGGCGGTGTTTGCATACATAACCTCGTTGGTCGACGGCAATAGTATTATTCACTCAGCGTGTTTGCCGCAAAACACTGTCAAATGTTTGGTTGGGAAGATGCTCTGAACGCACAAAGCCATGACAAAAACAACCGTTGCCGATGATGAAATACGGACTGCCTCATCCACCCCAGCTCAGACTTTGAATGCCAAGCCGATCACGTCTAATGTTGTTGGTGTGATATTTACTTGAGCACTTAAGAGGCAGGGGGAGGATAAATGGCACTCGTGAAGCAGACCCAAGTTATTGGGTAGTATGTCTTTCCCAATGCTATTAGGACTTAATGTGGCACTGTTCAGAGAGAGAAGGGAGCGGGGGGAGTGGAAACAGCAGTTCATGGACGGAGTGGAAAGTGATGGAAAGGAGGAGGAAGAGAAAAAAGCGTGATGGCTGAGCAGAGGAAAAACGAATTTTTTGTTGTAAAGAATTTGCTGTTGTTTTTAAAATAGCTTTAACATCAACAATTTTGTTTTGTTGCACCCCCAAACAATGGCAAAACGCTGGCATTGAATACATGCACTCTAAACTACCCTGATACACGTACATTATTGTATACAGTTGGCTTCTTATTAAATATTTTATCCATCTGTCTTTCTAAAAAAGTTTACTGAAGCAGCTAAAGAAATAAATGTGGATTTCATTATGGATGTTCAATTTATGAAGCAGACAAGACAAGTCGCATGACTAGAGCTTTGTGGCAATTACCTACAATCTATGTAGCAAACAAAAATTATATATTGATGCGAATATTGATGCAAATGTTTTCATCCCTCATGTTACCATCCCCATGATCCTATCTTTTTTTCATTTTCATTATCAGGACTATTGTTTTTGCTGTTGCCATGGCTATTAATGCAACCTCAGAAACAACAGTTGTCATCACCTGAGCCATTAAGCAAAATTTCTTGGTTGTCATCTCCAGCAGCCTTAGCTGCATCACTGCAAACAGGATTCACCGTGTGATCGAGGGGCCAATAAAGAAATGGTGGGCGTCTGTGTTATCATCCTCTTGCCTGCTTTGAAATCTGCTCACTCCAGGCTTCCCTGTTGATTACCTGAGGGGATTCCGCCTGCATTCAAAACCATTTATCCTAAGTCCGGGTACACTCCCCACCGGCATGCATGACTCTGACTCCCAGGCCCCCCCCCCCCGGGCGCCAGGTGACACCCAAGTGGTGGTCGATGCCACATGAACTCCCAGCGCTGCTTGCTACTAATCCTTTGGCCCCAGCACAGTGACCACACATGAAAACCAAGGCTTGCTTAGGCCCCTCTCCACATTCATTATTAACCACGGTCAGCTAGGTGTAGCTAAGCTACGACCTTTGCAATTTATGGCTCATATTACACACTGGCTAAAGAGGCTCTCATTCTGTCTTTTCCCTCAGGTTTAAAATTTTAGCAGGCTGTGAACTCTTAATATTAATATTTATTTTTGAGGGCATAGTAAGGCTGAGAGGTAAGCAGGTACAGTTGAGAGGGATTGGAAGGGACATGATCTAAGGTTAGCATGGTGAAAGTTTAAAGGAGAACATTCTTCAAATACTCAATACTTCAGAGGTGGAGGTTATACGATCACCTGGTCATTAAACCTAAGCAATCACGTCAATATCCCTCATCACTAATGAGCTGCGTGGATGTGAGTGTGAAAGTGAGATTCTACTTGATTATTATATTATTTGAATGCTATAGTGTGTGTATGTGTGTGTGTGTGTGTGTGTGTGTGTGATTGTATACGCATGTGAGTACTTCATGAAGCATGCTGGGGGAGAGTGAAGCCTCTTCTTGTTCTAATTGTGTGTGAAACGAGATCAGTTAATGTGCCGTACCATCCTCCGACTCAGAGAAGATGAGCCTTTAACATTTCAATGTGTTTCATGTGTTCAGTCTGCGTAACTCCTCCACCTGTCATACTTTGTAGTAGTGAAACAGTATGTGTCGTTGTATGTTTTCATGAGTGAGCTGCTGTAAACCCTTAGATTTGTAAAATGATTTGCTGTTTAGTAAGTATTTGTCATTCTCTGCACATAAAGAACAGTTTAAAACCACAATCTTCACTCGGGGGAAAACATTTTGTCATTTATTGTGATACTTATTAATCCACTGTCAATAAACTTTTTATCTAGCTAAACTTATTTAATTACTTTTTCATTAGTTAATTATTTAACTATTATTTTTTTATAGCTGTATAAACTTTTAATTAGTGAGACTTCAATGGTTGGAAAAACTCATTTAAAAAGGCTGTGGTACTTTAAAGCTGATTTCAAATGGCTAATAAGACTGGGAAAGTGAGATATTACATAATCAGAGTTTAATCAGAACTATTTCCAAGTTAAACATTTACTTGTCTCATTGATAATTTGCAGCAAATAGAAAAGCAACACTTAAACATTTATGAAATGACAGAACAGGAATGAGAGGACATTATATTGGTAATGTGTGTGTGTGTGTTTGTTTGCATTATTTGTTTTACTGTTGTGCTGAGTCATGTGTCAGCGTCCTATAGGCTATACTGTGATGCCGCTGCCCCATGCATTATGCTGTCATTGTAAGCCAGGCCATGCCTGCCTTTTGTGTTTGTACTGTATAACCTACGTCAGCTCGTCTCAAATGAGTCCATCTCCTTAATTGCCTTACTGTCCGTCCCCACTTTGTACTTTTTTTCCCCTGGTGTTGTTCGACACTAGAAAACAAGGTCAATTCTGAGGGCCTAAGAAAGGCTAACAAGTCGTCAGTTGAAAGAGAAAACCTATCATTTGAATTTCCTTGTCAAATTCATTTGTAAATATAAAACAGCTCTTTACTATTGGGGCCACTGAAGTATTGATCTCATTAGTCACAATGAGAAAAGAAATACGTGGACATATTATGAACAGTGACAGTCATAATCTCTGCATGGTTTTTCCAGTAACCTTGCCTTTTCTTGTCAGAGTTGTGGTGGCCATTGGATTCCAGTGCTCTCACGATATGCAACAGGAGATCTGTCAAAAAACTCTCTTGAAGCACAGGGGAAAATAGTAGAGTCAAAGAAGCTAAAACCTGTTCAAGACTAGTCTTTCTCCTGTGGTTCCTGTAGGAGTCAAGAGAGATTAGCAATTAAGATGTCCTTTGATCGCCACAGAGAAGGGATTGGGAACAGAGTGAGAGGGAGGAATGATACACAGCGGCTTCTGAACACCCCCCCAAGCACACATTTCACTGTGTTAATTGTGCCCATGTGTTTATTCTATTGATGTAAACTCAAAAAACTGAAATCTCTCATTTACAAATGTCAATAACTTTTAGCAGCTAATACAGCTTTGACTCTTCTTGAATGAGTCTTTACTGGATTTGGCCAGTGATCCAGTTATCTTAAGCTCCGTCTAATTGGATGGGTAACCGTCTGTGAGCCGCAATCTTCATGTCCCTCCAGAGCTGGGTCCGCTCATGGACAGTCAGAGACCCCGAAGTCACTCCAGCGTTGTGTAGGCTTTTTACCCCAAGTCAATGTCATGCTGAAGGTGAACCCTTGCCCCAGTCTAAGATCACATGGACTGTGGAGCAGGTCTTCCTGAAGGAATTCTTTGGCTGCTTTCATCCTTCACTCAATTCTGACCAGTGTAACTCTGCCTGCCTCTGAGAAACAACCTCTCTAGCGGGATGCCTCCACCACCATGCTTCACCTTTACCAGGGCCTGCCGTTCACAAGTAGTGCTTAGAGTTCTGCCCAGAAGGATCAATTTTGTCTCACGAGACCTGATAGTATTTTTTTTTCATGCTCTCAAGAGTCATTTAAATGCTGTTTGGCAAAGTCCTTGTGCATTTTACTTAAGATGGTTGAGATGGTCCTCCTTCAGACAGGTTCTCCCATAGCTGCAGAAGTCTTAACCCAGTTAACCCTTCTTACCCAGTTATTCATTTGGCGACCTTCCCTAGGAGTAGCCCTGCTGGCTCCACATTTCTTACCTTCAACATTTATTGACGCCATTGTGCTCCTGGTAGCAGTCAAAGCTTTAGATATGGTTTCATAGATTATAAAGAGTAGAGGGTGAAGTGAAGGGCACAGATTGGAAGAAACGGGAAGAAAGCAGGAAATGAACAGTAAGTATTGGAGAAAGAAACAGTCCAATTAGGCTGTAATGACAGAAGGAGAGGAAGGGAAAATTAGAAGGTGACCTTTGACATTCAGAAACCACACGATACTGTAAGCAGAAGGGACACTGGTCCGAGTGAAACTCCACTCCAGCTCCTATGCCTCTCCTTACCTCTTCTCTCCTCTGTCATTTCCACTTTGTTTTTTCTCTGCCTCTACCTCCCCCATCAACTAGTCTAATAGGGGCGATAGCTATGGTTTCTTCTAATTGCCCCCAAGCAACCCCCTGTTGAACTCCAGTGTGTCTCACCATTACACAAGGTAGACATTCTCCATCAATTTTTAATCCTCCCTTCTTTTTCTCCCCTCTTGTCTTCCCTCCCTTTCGCAGCTTCTTATCCCTCATCTCCTTTCCCCTTTTGCCTCTTCCTCGCCCACTCTCCTTATTTTCTTCTACTCTCCACCTTGGTTTTCCCTTTACGAACATTTTCCTTTACTTTAACTTTGGCTCCATGTCTCCATCTGCTTAGTCAATTACACTGACCCTGCCTGACTGAAGGAATCATTATTTCTCAAGGAAAAGACCAGGAAAAAGGGTTGCTCACTTCATGGTTGACATTTTTTTTCTTGAAAATGATTTAACTTGAGTTAACCCCAACCCTAGCCCTCTTAACCCATGTAGAAATTTGAGTTCAGTCGATATCTGACGCATACTAATAGGCAAATCATAATAATAAAAAATGAGAAGGAAAGAGAGCGGAACACAGGATTTGGACAGATAGTGAACTGATCTGGTTGCCTCTGCTCCTCTTTCCAATAATGGACGGGCTCCTCTGTCACCACTTTGAGATAATGGTCACCCCAGAGACAGGTCCTTTAAATCATCTCCAATATTATGAATCCAACCCTCATGGCCACCAGGCTCCCTGGGCACTGATTGCTTACATACGAAACAAACAAAAAGCCTCCTGAGAAATGGAGTTAAGGTAAAATGATTTAACTTCTTTACGCTTACTGCTCCACGAATATTAGTATTAAAGTTGTATGAAGACCTCAGCACAGCAGTCAATACATTATACTATTTCTCCTTGTTTTAGCACCCACTGTACATATATGCAGATTTGTGCAATATTCCAAAAACACACCTTAAAAAATATTGAATGCATTGCCATAAAATTTGGCACTCGCATTCCATTTGCCTCTCAGCACCAACTGTAATTACTTTGATCCACAACTTCTTAGCCATCTTCATCAATAAAGCATCTGCTTATAGACTCAAAGAGCTGCATGATTCTAGACTGTGAATGCTGTTGTCATTTAAATGTCTCTGTGACACTTAAACTGTGTGTCACTAATGTTACAAGCCGAAGTGAATAAATTAAGGGTGAAAGGACCAGACCCCATATTAATCATCATACAGAAAGATCAAAGGCGAGGAAAACAAAGAGCTACTTTTAGTCTTAACTAATCAAGTACTGTGTGACCCTTGATTGTCTTTCCTGAATGGTAACAAACAGGATTAAATGATTAGCTGGTATATAACAGAAGGTGAGATTTGTTACTCCAGTCATTGTCACACTTATACCTCTGCACCTCTTTATTTTATTTTCTCTGGGAACAAATGGACTGCTGGCATTTTGTTGCTGCTGGTCTGATAAATGGAGTATCGATTGGCATTTTGTATCAGTTAGTGCACAACAAAGTTGAGCCACCTTTTGAATAAAGCATTAGCGCTGATGCGTACTCCCCACGTAGACTGCCTCTGAGAGCTGTGTCACGACCACTGGAAGATGAATTAACCTGAACAGACTCTAATCCATCGTCTATAGAACCAGTCAAATAAACCACACAGGGGAAATGAGTCAGGAGCATCTGGCACAGGTCTCTGTGCTGAATAGAAGATGAAAGCAAATCACTTTCTACACAATGTGATATAAAGGCAAACGCCTTGTGGTGAATGGTAATATTTGCACCAAACAAACAACTTTTCAGGAAAAAGCTTCCAGTGTCAATATATCATGTGACAGATCCTGATGAAAGTTTAACATCTTACCGTCCACACACGTCTACATGCTACGTGGAAACTGCACCAAACGCAATGTACAGTATGCACACCTTGTGTACTTGCTGTAAGAAAAGTAAACATTATTTGTGGATGTGGATTGTCTGATCTGTCCTTCTTCTCATTCCTCTCCTCTCTTCCTATGTTCTTATCACCATCACACATTAACCTACGAGTTTTTTCTATGAGCAGTCACTATTATGTATTTAGTGTGTGTGCGTGTGCGCGCACGGGGGGGGGGGGCTGTGCAGCAAGGTGGAACTGTAGTATCTCTTAATTAGTTAACACTTTCTCACACTCTTTTTCTCGGTCTATCTCTCTTTGACTTTCTAACCCCCCCTTCCTCTTTCTCTCTCTGTGAAGTGCTCCATGACAGACTTTTTGTAGCCCCCCAGACCCTGCAATTAGACAGGTCCCCAGACTGCAATCGAAATGGCCACACATGCAACCACTCTTTGTTTGAGTGTGTGAGTTAAATTTCCTCTGGTTGCATTTGTGGAAGTGCATTATGATCATTACGCTTTTCTGTTGCCACTCCAGCATGGCTACTACATTACCTCCTGTGAATGATGGGGCCAATGAGTAGTAGGATGAATGCTGTCTCTCCTCATCAGACCAGGTTTTCTCCAAAAAGTGAAGCCAATTATCTATGAAGATAATTATCTTTTGTGAACCCCGAATGACCAATCAGCTAATGATTTGGTTTCCATGGTGCAGAGCTGCACTTCCAATTGATATTATCTCAAGGCCCTTTACATAGTGAGGTTGGGACCTTACAATATTACAGAAAAACCCAACAGTTCCCACAATGAGCGATTACTTCGCTACCTTAGAGAAAGAAAAACCTCCCTTTAACAGGAAGACATTTTTTAGCAGGACCAGACTCAGTTGTGGGCGGCCATCTGCCGCTACCGGTTGGGGTGAGAGCAGGGTAGAAATAGGGGGAGAGAAGAGAGAGACACTCTGTCAGACTGGTTCTTATGATGACGATATTAGTACCAAAACGTATTAAACTAATTCTAGAATGTTGCTAGATCACAAAGGTTTAAAATCTGATGATGTCACAGAGTTCTTTTTTTATTTTCTTCAACTAATTCTACAATGTTGCCAGATCACAAGCGTTTAGAGTCTGATGATGTCATAAAGTACATGTCTTTGTTTCAATTAATTCTAGAATGTTCAAAGGCGTTAAGGATCTCTGATGTCACAAAGTACACAAAGTTTATTCAATCCAATTCAATTTTATTCATGAAGTGCCAAATCACAACATAATATACGGGATCTCTTTGTTTCAACTCACTCAACATTATGTGAACAGGATGGACTTCGACATTCAATGTGAAAAGGTTTGTTACCTTAATTATACATCACAAATATCAAGAGACAATCCTGCAATGTGAAATAGTACTTTAGTCCTACTTTAATCACAATTAATGTATAGTATTCACTATTTTGCTAATAAACACATTCAGTATATTTGAGCAACAGTAAGCAGAGATGACAAAAATGGTTTTACTAAATATTACTGTATGCATTTACTCTACAGCCAGTTGACAAACACATACACAAGCTCATCAATGTAAACTCTTTTATATGTATGTGTACAATTGCTTGTCTCCTATTTCATGAGACAAAGTCTCATATTGTGTCTTTTCCAGTCCCAGGTCATGAGTACCCTTTCCTCCCCCTCCTCTCAATACCTGGTGCAGTCCATTTTGAAAGAGGGCTCCTATGAAAAACTGACCAAATGTGTCAATATAGCAACCAGGAAGACAGTGTATTTGAAGATACTCAACAGCAGAAGCGCCTTACCTGAGAAAGAGAAGGAGTTGCTCATCCTCAAACACCTGAGGAAGTTCGATCCAGACAACTTCAACATTGTGAGATGCAACAGTGTTTTCTTCAAGGCAGAGAAGATTTTTATTGAGTATGAAATGCTGGGCCAGACTCTGTTTGACTTCGTGAAGGACCGACCTTCCCATTGCATGACTTTGAATGAAATACGCCCAATCCTGCATCAGGTATGAACCAGTTTGTACTCTGGAGTTGTGCTACTAGACGCTAATGTGAAAGACTCACAGAAGTTGGACATAAAAGAAATACAACTGCCCATTCACCAAGCACTGTTACTCTTACTCATGGCACAAATACAGTTTTAAACAAGGTGTACCTCTCTAGGTGGCCACTACTTTGCAACTCCTGAGACGCCTTGGAATTGTACATACGAATCTTAAGACGGACAACATCATGTTGGTGAACCATGCAAATCAGCCATTCAGGATCAAAGTATTTGACTTTGGCTCAGCCCTTTTCTCAACATCAGAGTGGGCCGAAGGTATCGCGCCGCTTCCCTACAGGTAAGTAAATAGCAACATGACAAAGTTCTTGTTTAAGACTTTTTTACAACCAAAGACGCCAAAATAAATGTATAGCTGAATTTTACAAAAAGCTTATTGGATTAAAATCACTTACTGTCCCTTTAAGGTCTCCAGAGATGATCCTGGGACTTCCAGTTACAACAGCCATAGACATGTGGTCTCTGGGCTGCGTTGCTGCAGAGCTGTTCCTGGGCACCAGACTTAATCCTGGAAGATGTGAATACGAAATGGTCAGCGTTACAATTAGAATATATTAAATAATCATCTGAAATACTAGAATATCTATAATGGGGTAAAAAAATGAACCTTAAACTTAAAAATATCTTAACATGTGTGACTGACTTTTGTGTTATGTGTTGTGTCTACAGTTACAACATATGGTGCAGACTCTGGGTCCGCACCATATGTTCCCACAGAAGATGCTCAACGATGGACTAAACACCAAGAGGTATTTTCAGAGAGAGAAGAGCAGCACACCTCGATGGAGATTGAAGGTACGAACACTCTGTGACTTTCTTATTTTTCTGTCCCTCTTTCAATCAGTCTTTGTTATTCCATCTTGTGTTTGAGACACATAAATTCAATCAAATGTTATTCCTCTTTAGGACCCAAGTGAGTATGGACAAACCAAACAGACCGGGAACTACTTCAAATGCCTAGACAACATACAAAAGGTAGGATTTTCACTTTTACAAAATGAGAGTAGTTGCCTAAGATATGAGCATGTGAGATTTGCTAAACTTTGTTAATTTTTTTCGTATTCAGTTAAAACCAGTCTGCCGTTTATCAGAGGAGGACACCAGAGCAGAATTCCAGGACCGGCAAGACTTTGGGGATCTACTGAAGGGGATGTTGCATCTAGACTGTGACAAACGCATCACACCTAGCCAGATGTTTCAGCATCCCTTCATCACCATTAATTACCTTGCAAAGCGATACCCCAACAGCTTTTAGTAAGTCCGCATTTAGATAATGTGTATAGAATCTCTCTAATGACGCTGATAGATGTAAATTCTTAAGTCAGTTATCCCCTTTCATCCAGTGTGAACGTGTGCTGTGGGAGGATGGAGGTCTGTCGGCATCAGTGTCTGAGCTCTGACAAGAGGGGCTATCAGTCAGTACTACGTTACCAACCCATTCCTGCTTGGTACACCCACAGAGAGCATCCCCTCATACTGCAGATTGCATCTGCTATGAACTCCCTTTCCATGTATGAGGACCAGAGTCCACCACAACCTCAGCAACTCAGCCTCTCCACTAGCAGGGAAAGGACTTTGTCAGAGTTGCAGTTGCCCAACGCCCCAGAGAAGGCCTCCCACACCGGCACCATCACACCTGTGAGGCAAAGGGACACTTCTGAGCCTCCCAAAGTGGAGAAAAGTTAGTGCTTTATAGCTATCATGCACTTATCAATTACTAGATAGTTTACTGTTGAAGTTGAAGAAACTCACTAAGTCCTTTGTTTATGCAGAAGCCCAGCAGAGGACAAGGAGTTCATCAAGACACATGCAGGTAGTCTAACATTCAGCACACACTGTTGTTATCATTTGGCTTTAAATTTGTAAAAATGTCTTAAGGTCAGATTTCTAATCATAGTCAATTACTTGGTGAATAGAAACAGTCTATTCACCAAGTAATTGAATTAGCATTATACATCATGTTTTTTTCTACCTCTTATTTTTTTAGAGTTACTTTAAAGCGCCAAAGAGACTCCAGTTGAGGCTCCAACCATCACTGCCAAAGCTAATCGTAAGAGGAAAAGGATTATCGAAGAAGACTCCGGTGAAAACACTGGGTCTCCAGCGAGGAAGAGGAGGAAAAATAACACTCTAATGGTGAATCACATCTTTGACTCCTATTCAGTGTGTCTCAGTGAAACTATGTCCTCGACAAACCACCCTTTTGATGGATAGTTTGGAGAAACTTTGTAAATCTGCCTCACTTTGTGTGATGTTTTCAATGAATAATGAACATGTGAACTTAGGTAATGTATGTGATCTGTGAGACAGATCACTTTTGTTGTAGTATGACATTTATTGCCATGGTTATGGTACCTGTATGAAATAAGAATAAAGTTATGATTTTTTAAAACATCAACAAAAGTCCCTAGAAAACCTTTATAATCATTCTATGTTGTAACTAACTAGTAAATTATGGTGAAGCTTTGTCAGTGCAAAAACGTCCCATTACCAAGCTACTAAAGTACCAAGGTTAAATTCAGAATCTTCCTCCATTATTATTTATTAAGTGAACTGAAACTTTCCTGAACTTTATTTGCCTTATAACATCATTTTTATCTTATTTGTGAAGAGTTACTTCAAAGCTCCAAAGAGGCTCCAGCTGAGGCTCCGACCGGCACGGCCAAAGCTAATCATAAGAGGAAAAGGACTATTGATGAAGACACTGGTTCACCAGAGAGGAGACGCACACAGACACTATCCACAACTTCTAACCTGGTATTATTATTATTTAATACCTAAAAGTTGAAAAGGGGGGGGGGGGGGAAGAGCAACTGGTTGCATGCACATTGGTGAAGTATGACAAGAAATTAATTATTGATTAATAAATTATTATTTTATTATTTTTTGTAGCCTGTGATTTTTTCTTTCCCTTCTTGCCTGTTATTTACAAACAAGAGTTCTGCTTCTCTGCATTTCAAGTAAATGATGCATTAGTTTAATTAAAATAAAATGTCTTCTTTATTGGGCATTCGCCTCATTAAGAAAACATGTTGTGACTCTCTAGTGTAATGTCATTAGGATAAAAGGTTTTTTCCTTTGTGTAAAACCGTCTGAAAACTTTGTCCGAATATCATGCATATCATCACGCACACACGCTGCTGGCTGGTTACTCCTTCCACATCTAGTGGTCACTCATGTACACACACGCTCCTCACTCTAGTTGGAGAAATCATACACACTCTGGCTCCATGTTACCGAGCCCCAGTCGAGAGCGATGATGTTTATTCTGACTCTCACACACATCATCTGACACACCTCATTTGGAACGAACACATTGTCACTTTGACAGATAATTGCAGCCCCGTCCACTGAGCCTTGTGGTAGCCATTACAGCCTGGCCTTTTTCAAGACAAATGAACTTGGTGCTGGAGCAGCAGTGTGGCAGGCGTATCCTGTATTAATCTGCACTTCAGTCTTGTGTTGCACTGGCACAGATGTTGCTACCAACCAATGAAACAGTTTGTCATTTGTTTTTACTAACTTCGTGTTGGCAAAAAAATTTCAAATGTCTCTACTGCCAAATCTCATTTGAATCGCCAGAACTTGAAAAAATCGAGCTAATAGTAATATTTCCCAAATAACTAACATCCACTGTTCCGTTCTGTACTTGTAAAATAACCACTGTGTCCATTTCTATCTACTGTAACACCAGGAAACTAGGAGCATGTGTTAGTGTCTCCAGACTGTTCTCGTGATAGAACAAACGGCTATGGGAGAGGTAGATTGAGGCGAGGCTGTCCACTAGTTAATTGATCTTGAATGACTCAGGACTCTGGGAGCAGTCGCATCTGTCTGAGAACTTTTGTGCAGTACTGTGCATAATTTGTGTCTTATACAAATGATGTAGCTGATAATGTTTGATTTAAGATTGTTCCCCATGTCTTGTTGCTTGTTGTTTTGGATACGTGTAGTTTATTGTACTTTAACCAGCAGCGCACAAAGAAATCAGCACAATTTTATCTCCCATACATCACTGAAGTCTGTTCTGGACTGCTGGCTCGAATGTTTTCTGTGAGTTGGTGTTGTAAATTCATGAGGAGTATTGACAATCCATCCTTACCTCCTACGGTCACTGAATGTACAAATACAAGCGTGTCCAGAAAAGTGACTCCTAAAGCCTTCATTGTCATTTGTATGGACGATGGGATTTGACCTTCAGTTAAAAGATGGCCGCTCTCATCTGAGGTAACTGTAATGAAGCAGTACAGTAAATACCAGCAGGTGTGATGAAATCCACGCCTGGATAAAAGTTTTGGAGACTTTTTTTGAACAAACAGTTTGCCATAAATTCTCAGCAAAAGGAAACCTTATCGGACATCGGAGCAGCTTTTATTTGTGTCTTCAGTCGTCGCTACTCAAGCAGATCCAGACGACCTGTCAAAAGTTTTTTAACTGCATTATTTGTTTATCCCTAGTTCTGCTCTGCACGTCCATGTGATATCTTGAGGAGGCTGCCAGTAAAGGTGATATCATATATGTATGATAATTGACTATACTTGGTTTTTAATTATGGAGCAGCGCAGTTGGATGGTTGTAAGTAATTGTGGAAGATTTAATTTTGTTGCCGTCTAATTTGCTACTTATGGAAAAGTCTGATCAGATTATGTATGGGGTGTGATGAGTATGCTCACTTAGTCTAAGGTAAGTAGTTTTAAAGTAAAATCACTTCATTTTAAGGCCATAAGCACTAATAGAATTTTCCATGTTATAATTGGTCACATTAGCAATAGAAGATAATGATGATTATGCTGTTCAGTTCAGTGGACAAGTAACTTCCTGAATGCATTTCATACAGTCCAGAGACACAATAGATGAATGTTAACAGGAAAAGAAGGAGGTGAATTACTCATTTCACAGTACAGAAAAGTTTTAGGATAACATTTTCTGCCCACATTTTTTTAACCACAAAACCCCACCATTTTGTGTGAACAATATAACTTTTGGCTTTTAATAGATCAATTATAACACGTTTTGAGCTTGTGAGAATGTGACAACACAGTTGTTAGGGTTTGGTTACTAAGACGCATCTATGAGTGAACTTTTTGACTGATTCATTTCTGCTTCCTCCGAGACTTGAGATAACATTCAGTATAAATTCATGAGGCTGGAAGGAGAGTCTTTCAAGCTTATGTACGTCAAGATTTTCACTGATGAGTGTGTGTGTGCGCGCGAGAGTTTGTGAGTCTCCAGATGATGGAAGAATGTCTAGCAGCAGCCTGCTAATCCAGCTCTCATGCTCTTGCTCAGCCAGCGTCAGGCTTTGGGAGCAGAGGGGCAGCACTGGATCGATGCCTCTACCTGCTGGACGATGTGAGAGGTCAGCCGTGTCTCTGGAGCAAGCGTAATCGCACAGAGGCACACACTTATTCGAGAAGCACTCGGTGCATACGTAAGTGCGTAAATACCACGTTCCTTCAAACACGAGCACCTGTATTAGCGTAGACAGTCCATCTAATTGTTCAAGCCATGAATCAAGCTTTTAATCAAGACTTTCCACATTAGCATTAGCAGCCAATAAACATCCGTGTCAAGGGGTTTGTAACTTTCCTCATGTCATTTTTTAAACAATAACTTTTGAAACCACACTCCTACTTGTGCTTCTTTTACCAAACAGTACAAAAAGTGTGAGAGGACAAGGAGCAGGACAGAAACACACAAAGAAAGACGGAGGTTATTGTGACCGTCAGTGCTCATGCTGTGTGTGACTTCCCAGAAGAAACAGGCTCATTATTCATTATGGTTTGAGCAGTGGTGGAACAAAAGACATAGAAGGATGGCAGAGCAAACACAGAGAGGGGTACAGGGAAAGGGATCACAACACACACACACACACACACACACACACACGTCTGAAAGTAGCCGTACAGAGTGTGTACGTACAGTATGGGACTGTTGACCTTGGGTTTTTTACCCACTGTGGTCCAGTTAAGCTGTGTAATGAAGAGGAACCATGTCGCAATGGTGGTAATGACGTTAGGACCAGGACACCTCAAGCTCCGTTGCACCCTGGGAGCTGTGCTGACATGTACAGCATGTACGTCTGAACGGTCTCACATTTGTGCATGCGACTAAGAGAAGAGATTGAGGGCCTTTTTGTCACTCCTGTTCACCGACACTGCTGATGGCAGCCTATGAACAGGTGGTGACAGGTCTCAGTGTGTGTGTTTGTGTGTGTGTGTGTGTTTGTGTGTGTGTAAAGCCACTATCAGCCCCTCAGGTCATGTAGAACCAGGATCTATCCTGCTGTGGCAGATCGTCAGCCAGCATCTGCTAACGACAGGCCTGGTTATAATTAGGAAGGCCATTAACACTCCTTCATTATTCAATTGATCTGAATTTATGTCCCTTCCTGTACCCAGGCTCCCTCTTTCACTCTCCTCTCTCTTTCTTGCAGTCTAGTTGAATCTATCTTGCTCACTTTGTTTCTCGTTTGCGTCGTTTCAACACACAATTGTTCCAGTGACGGCTTAGTGAGTGCGTCTGTACGTGACAGCGAACAGATGCGGATGTGTGATGGTGTGAACGAGAGGCAGGCTGCTGCTGGAAAAAACAGTCGACGTGTTCACAAAATGAAAGATAATGCTCCGTCCGCTGCCGGTTTTCTTGCAAATTGTTGGAGAGCCTCTGGCTGATGAGCTCGATGGGAGTTGGACATCGTAAAATCCTCCATCTACCTTTTCATTCTGTCCTCCCCTGGTCCAATTTCCTGTTCTGGTAACTCTGCTTCCCCTTGACTCTTTACCTCTCTCTACAGCCTTCTCCCTCGCTCTCTTTCTGCCTTGAGTCCTACCTCCTTTCTCCCTTATTATCTCACTGGTTCATCCCTCTCATCCTTTCTCTCTCTCTTCTTTCACACTTCTGCATGCACTTCCTTCTTTCCACCCTATTCGCATTCTTCTTTTAACACGTCTCCTCCTTTTTCATATTCTTTCTCTTATGCCTCGCTCTCACTTTTCCTACTCCCCCCCCCTCTGTTCTCTCACAGCCTTTTTTGCTATAGTTTTTTTCCTTTTCTTCTGGCTTTCGCCTCCGAATGTGAAGCCCTGACTGGCTCCAATTAGTTCAATTTTTTGCCTGGAATTATTCATTAATCGACTGATTGTAGGCGTGTGTGTGTGTGTGTGTCTCCAGGCCACAAGTGTAATTGATGATAATGGATGCTGCGATGATTTAAATTAACCAACAAACAGCTGATAGGCTACATTTTATTGCAGCCTCCTGCTGCTGACGATAGGCTGCTGCCCTTTCACTCACTCTCCCTAATATGTCTGTCTCTGTCTGCCTTTTCCTTTTGCACATTCTCCCCATCACTTGCAGGGCAGTAATTCATTGGACGTTGATTATTCTGTGTTGCTGCTATCTTACCTGTCTACCCTTTGAAGACCAAATAGAGTGTCCTTGAAGGCCCCTCTGCAGAAAATTTTAGCCGTGTCGCGTCGCATCACGCAAAACAATAAATGCTTCCCACCTGCAGCTCTCGCATCCGCTTGATAAATCTGCCAAACCGCTCCAGCAAAATGCAAGTGAGAATTTAGCCGGCGAGATTTTTCCCCTCTGAAGCCTGCCTGTCGGTCCTCACTCAAAGCAGCCGCTGGCAGAAAGGTCACTAGATGATGTGCCAATTTAGTGTATAATGCACGCCTGGTTTCCCTCACGCCTGGAGTCCCTAATTGTGCGGTGGTAATTAGGACAGTTTTTAATGCACGGTTACAGTCACGGTAATGATGTTATCTGATGTATCAGATAAGAGGAAGCGGGAATGCATTGTGGACGGCGAGATAAGGGCCCATTCAGAGGGGTTTAATCTCACTGTTTTTTTGTCAGAGGCCTCTGGTGGGGACCCACCGGGCTCGGATGGATCCTTAACAGACGGTTGCAGCTGTAACTCATAATAGACTCCATATTAGAACCAAACATATCAGTTGGGTCGATACGAGCCCTTCACAAACATGCGGCTATGAGAAAACTTACACAATAACATTTTCATAATTCATTTTTTACAGAATAAACATTCCAGAAAATATGTGCATATATTTTTACTTTTTATGTAAAAAAAATGTGTTTATTTTCAAATTCTATAATGTGATTGAATTTGTGTTTATTTATGTTTTTGGTTATATTGTAAAATATTAAGGCTCAATTACATTTCTTTGTCATCAGGGTTTTTCTTTAAACGGCATGTTAGGTATCATTGACAATTTTTCACAGATATATCGATATCAGAAGGTTTTTACTCCCTAATACCGGCATTTGCATCAGCCCCTGATAACCCTTATCGCTCTGGCGCCACTCGGTAAAGTCTAGTCTAATTTTGTGTTTCAAATATATGACCAAAATGTTATCAGGATAAAAAATTTCATATTGTCATATCAAAAATGATCACGAGTAATGTCAAGTCATTATTTCTTTGCAGCTTAAAGACTGATATTTGCTCCTGAGTGAAAGTTGTGCAAATGTGTCACTCTTTGAAAATTGACTTATGCAAACCGTTAAAAATGTATTAGAAGCAATATTAGAAGCGCAAAGTTCAGCCTAAGCAGCCAACAAAAGCATAAAGCAACAGCAAAGATGATAACACGGTCACTGCACTGAACCAGTGTTGTCCGTTTAGGCTGTGTGGGGTTTGGATTCAAGTCAGTCAAAGATAGCCGGAAAATGTGTTTGTGTATTTCTCTTCTTGTACCTGTGTTGTAGGCTTGCATTTAATACAGCTGCCACCAGAGCTCAATAGACGCCCTGCTTAATTAATAGGACGTGGAGACACCCCATTCATTCTCAGTGCCAGCTTTCCGATAGATCTCAGTTTAATGGCTCCATAGTGCATCTCTCTATGGAGCCATTACGACGAGGGGCGGGGGTTTGTGTGCCAGGGGTCGTCCATCAGTGACACTCGACGGCCTCAGTCGGCAACTGGAATAACGTCGCGTTGACTCGGTTGCTGCAAGTTTTCAAGTCTCTCTTGTTTGTGTTAATGGCTCATCTGCTCTCAACTCACACTTACACGCACGCACAGCCTCAGTGTTCAGTCAAACTGTCCGTCCATCCGTCCGTCACCAGCAGCCTGCTGTGCTGTTCATACCTTTATAATAACCACAAACTGATTCATGAGCAGCTGTAAATCTGGCTCTTTTAAATCCATGGATACAGGATCAATCAATCAGCAGCAGGCGGCAGCAGACCAACTCATGATGTCATGAATGTTGAACTTGTTTGTACTACAAAAGTTGACATGTAGTTATATTGTTTCTTACTCGTCGCTCACACTGCTCAGTCTTAAACTAGATGTGGCTTAATAATAACGCTCCAGCAAAGTTCAACTTTTAAATTGCGCGTAGACCCACTGCGATATCAAAGTTTTGTCCTCCTTTAGGTTGTACAGTAACAGTATCAGTCATTTTTGGGGGGGTATGGCTCCCTCCCTCTTCTCCCCGCCGACTTCTCCAGCTGTTGTGATGTTTGCTGCACTTTAATAAGTTCCAGAGGGGAACAAAAGCAAGGACTGAAACAAGGGCAGAAAATATGATCTGTGAAAAAACGAGGGTGTAGGTATGTTTTAGTGTTTGACAGTGGGCTATTGTAAACGTACCCTTTTACATTTTAGTGATCACACCTCTTTCCTTTTCTATCTCTTACACTCTCCCTCACACACATTTATTGAATCTAGACTTTTTATTCCGTCTACTGGCCCAGGAGGTAAAATGGAATGAATGGAGGTGATTTTTTTTAACTTCAGGTTCCGTCCGCATGGATCAAAAGTTCAAGTGTGCGTCTTTGTAGTGACTTGGTTGATGTTGGTTCTGAGAGTTACAGGGTCACACCGTGTCCCGGCCCCCGCTGCTCCATCTCTCATCTCGTCCTTATTGAATAATGATGCGGTCACATCTTTTATGGCCGTCACCCTGAAACCCTGCTAATTGGACACCAGGAAGATGAGAGCGCAGAGAGCGAAGGACGGGAAATTGATTCTCACTGCACACGGTTGAGTTTTATTTGAACCGGGTTGATTTGCTGAACGGGCCTGTTATTTCTAAAAGTTGAAGCTCTACCGGTGTAGTCGGAAGCAGGGTATTAAGTGTGTGTGTGTGCTGCTACACTGGTTAATGACTGAAAGACAAATGCGGTAAGAGTTGCAGGCACAAAATACAAACAGTTCATTTTTAGAAGGAGAAACCAACAGCCTTTCAGCAAAGCGTGGAAAATAAATTGCTGAAAAGTGTGATTTCGACTCTTTGGATCTATCGCCGACGTGCAGCGGAAAGAATGGATCTTTCTTTTATCTATTTCATGAAAGCAGCAACTGAACACATCTGAGATTGACTTATTGCTTCTACACGAGTCCCCACTTTGTCTAAGATTGATTTAGGGTCCTCACAAATTGCACCATTCTGTCAGAACACACAATAGAGAATTGACTGATTTGTCAGGTAGCACACAGAAGACACATTTGATTGTAATTTGTTAAGTGCTGCATACCAGCTGTGATTTATCCTTCACGTCACAAACATTTTCATTGGTATCTAATCAGTGAGCGAACATGTTTATTTACATCGTTGTAAAGGGTAAGCGACAGGAATGAATGTAGCCCACAATCTGTTCTAGCAGCTTTTCCATGAGAAGAGAGTTCTTCTCCAATATTGCACCACAGAAACCTAATTAAATGTGACTTCCCGAGTGAGACGAGGTTTTATAAACAGGCCAAATGTTTTATATTCAAAAAACAAACGGATATGAAAAAGTCTGATAGACAGTGTTGTGATTCCGACCTGATTAGACTTTCTTTACAGAGGATGGGATCGCAAACATGGAGTAATTGATGCTGAACTGGTCATCCTAGGCCTTCTCCTTCTCTTTCATCGGCTCTTGTCTTGCGTTTGATCTAATCACCAGAGACGAGCTGCTACAGTGAGTTCCCTTCTCTGGTCCCATAGCTCCCGTGTCGCACCCCATCGGTGGCTGAGCAGCTTGGCCGTTTCCTCTGGAGGTGACTGTGGGTTGTGCTTGTGGATTTAGTGGGATTGCTCCAAAGCCCTATGGGCTGCGACTGGTTGTTGGCTGTCACTGTGCAAAGTGAACTGTCCCGTTAGGTACCCTCTCTCTGCCTTGTCAAATGAAAACTGTGGCTCTGACCTCTACGGAGGCAGGGAAGGTGGGTAGGAGAAAGAAGGGGACACAAACACTCTGACACTTCCAATACGCTGCTAACAGAAAAGCAAACCCAGGGATTTGATGAAAGCTGATCACACTGTTTGACCGATATGTGAGAAGACACGAGTAAAATATTCTCATGAATAAATCATTTTGAGAACAGGTGTGTGTAAATAATGTACATGTAATGGCTGAGGGAACATAACCACCCAGAAGTCAGGTCAATATGTCCATTAGGATGAATGACACGTTCAACCTCTTTCTCCAGGATTTATCCTAAACGTAACGTCAGCTCTCTACCTTTATTCTCCTTTGCTTTTCTTTGTCCTCTTCTGCACCTTGTTATCCTTTACTTACGGTAGATGTCAACCTCTTCTCTGATGTTTCCTCCTCATATTTTCCTCTTTTGTGCCGCTCATTCTCTCTCTCTTCTTTTCTTATTTAGCTGATGGCTCATCAGCTCAGTTTAAATTACAGGTCTGCTCCTCCCGCTCCTCTCCACCCTGATTTACAGCTCCTTAATATTTCACAGCCAATGAATCATTTAGATGCTGGCGACTCTCTTGTTGGTCTTTTTGTCATTGGTCAGTGTACAATTTTGGGGCTGTGCCAGTTGAAGCCGGCTCTATTTGCAGGATGGCCGTTTCCTCTTGTGATGTTTTTTCCTGTGTGGGGGATAAATTTGCTCTTGGGTTTTAATGACCAGCGCACGTTCTGTCACTTCAAAAAGAAGTTATATCAAGATATTAATGAAATATTGTAATTGCATTTATGTTTATCTTCATGAGTGGATTATGAGTGTGTGTGTACAAGAAGGTAGCAGGTGTGTGTGTTGTAATGCATCTTTCTACTTTTGCTTCCCCTCTCCTCTCCACGGGAACATTATAACTTTACAGGACATTCGATACAGACTCGAAGAGCCCGATGTCCAATTTGCTCTCCTCGGTGCGTGATCACCGCAGTAACACTGTTGTTTCCAATCGTCTCGCTGCCGTTTAAATTGCACCGAAAGACGAAGCGGCTGTCTTCATTCGCCCAACATGGCGTCGGCAGCGCCAGTGTGATTTTCCACATAATGAGACGTGTCTCATTGCCAGGCGGCTCCACACAGGACTGCCGACCACAGAGGGGTTGAAGAGGTTGAGACTGAGTCACCACCTCATTTAAACTTCCGCTTTGAGGTGATATCCTCTGTCTTTCATGACAAATAGCAAAAGGAAAAAAAGAGGCTTTGATAGTTGAGTGTTTGTTATATGCTTTAGTTAACACTTATGGTTGTGTGAATTGTTACTGAATAAGCCTTTTAGTCCTATGTGTACTGATCACTCACACACACACACACACACACACACACACACACACGGTTAAAAAACAATGCTGCTTGTGTGCAGGGTGATACTGATTTTAAGCAAACAGACATGAACTCGACTTGAATGTGTGCCTGACACTTACTCTTGTGAAGCCCTGTTTTTGTTGGATACTGTGTGACATCATTGCCTAAGCACCATTTTCTTTGAGTGAGCGCATGTAATTGAATCTGCCTCAATACACATCATCTGTGCAAATAAAATCCCGGGCTGACGGCAGCGTCGGCGAGTGTGTTTTGGACAGAGAGGGGTAATTGAATGAAAATGTGGGCTCATATTAGTATCGCAACCAATATGTTGAAATGTCTCCCATCGTGAGACGGGTTGATTATTTGTTACAGACTGGAAGGAGAAACATTGAGTTGGTTATGCTTGTGGATTATGGCGTTGCTGCTGGTCTCTGGTCGACACACAGACAGGTGGGAAAGGGAGGGGGTCTAACCCTTTGGAGGAATAGTAGCATGAAAGGCATTGACCCTTACGTGTTTTGTCTCTGATCTGTCTGTGGTGTTATGATGAAAAATGTTGTCCAGTAGCTTTTTGGTGATTTGGTGTAAACGTTCTGGATCACTGCAGCCATTTCCCCACTTTCTCCACTCTGCCTCTGCCTCTGTCCTTGGTACTGAATTCGCCCTGCAGAGGAACATTCCTCTGTTTACGTGGGTCGAGGCCGGTTCACATTCAAGTGGGCCAAATTGAGCTGGTGCACATGCTGTGTTCAATTTCCTCATGACAAATACGTCTAATAATCATCATTTGTCTAATGGAAAAAGAAAAACCCATTCATATTGTAATTCATTCTAAATGAGTTGTATTTCGCCCCCCCCACCCCCACGTTCATGCTAATGTGTTTGCAGAAGCTCTCTCAGTAAGAAACTGAATGTCCAGCGGAGACAGAAAGTGAGGTTTTCATCACTCTGTAATGCTAATGCACCATCATGCCGAGCAAGCGATCCCAGTACGTTTCTTTCTTTCTCCTCCCTTTTTTCTCTCTGTCTGTCCCCGTGTGCCTGTCACTGTCTCCTCTGTGTCTCCTGGAACAGATGTAACAATTATCTGATTTTATTATCCCCCAACCCTCATTTCTTTCTCCCACTCTGTTAACTTCAGATCCACGCCTTCTCTCTTTGCATCTGCCTGTCCCTGTCATTTTGAGAGACGTTCCGACTACGATACCGAAATGCCAGATCGGACATTGGCGAGCCCGATACCATGTATTGAAAGTAGCTTCACGACGGTAAAATTCTGCAATCACTTGTTCTTCACTGCTCACAAAAGAGCAATGCAAAGTCAAGGTATCGGAACATCTCAAGTCATTTAGCTTCTGCCCTTTTTCCTTTTGCTGTCGTTTTCAGCCTTTAAAAATGTCAGTGCTGCTCTACATTCAGCCCTCACTGTGTCTTTGATGTGAGATGTTTAATAAGACGGCATCATGGGTCTTCTGCCTAACTGTTGACTTTCTGTGGGTGTGTGTGGGTGTGTGCGTGTGTGTTGCCATACAGCTGTTGTACACCAGTCTGCCATTGCATGTTCACTGTTTGTTTGCCATAATCACAAGTTCGTTCTCTGCAGTGTTTCCATCTGTCGGATCTTTCCAGTGATCAGACAGGTGTTAGGAAGATGTAAGCTTATTGCATGACCGTGTTTAAGTGTGTGGGTGTGTGTGTGTGTGTGCGCGGTGTTTGTGTTTGGATGAATGTGGAGGAGAAATTAATGCTGGCAGCAGAAAGATTTAATCATGTAAGACAAACAGAACCCAGTGTGCCTGTTATCACCATATTGGGTCACAGTTTGAATTACAACTGCATCGCTGAAGCTCATTCCCCTTTGTGAAAATGTTGAATTCTAACTCAGCAAACATCGCTTTCATACAGAAAGTCAAAGACCAAGTCAATAAGTCGTGAAGCAAAATTCTGCAAATATAGAACACCTATTTACATTATATCAGAGATATTGCAGTGTATAAAAGATCTATTTTATTTGTTGATTGGATTTGTTAATTGCATAATATGGACATTTGAAAATGATTTTCTCTAAACTGACGCAGGTATGTCCTGGTCACTTGAGAAATGTAATTTCAGAAGAATATTTCATACATTTAATTGTTTATAGTCACATATCAACGACAGCATGGTATATTTCTTTTAATGCCTGTTGAAATTAAAAAGTAGATTCTGATGGAACACTGTGTGGCTCAGGTCCACGGTGCTGGCGCTGCCATCTGTCCGCCTTAATTACCTCACTTGTTATTTGTGTTCCTGAGTGGAGCACTGTTTCCACAGCTCCCCATTTAAAACTCTCGTACCACTGAAGCCAGATGACTCTCATTGTTAAATCATCCGAGGTTGCTAGGCAACATATGCTGTGCGGTTTAAACCAGTCCGCAGAGTTTTGGATAATATTGCAATAGCAAGCTCCAAAGTGTAAAACGCAATCTCTGCATCGCCGGAGTAAAAAAAAGTTCTTTAAAAATGTTTGCCAGATAATCTGCCCCGGATCTCGGATGAGACATCAGCACCTGTCAATCTTTCTCTGCCCTCTAGCTTTGTTTACTCTTCCATCATTGCGTCAGCTTATCATTAATAAGAATTTTCTCTCCCTCCTCTGCTCACCTTCACCCCCCAACTCTGTCCCACAGCGGATCTTGTCAGAATGAGACAGATATGGAAGGAGACACAGTCACACGTGTTCTTAGTGTTCCATGTTTGTGGGTTTGTCTCGATGTGCCGTTCTTTTTATTTTTTTTGGACCATTGGCAGGAAGGTTCTAATTATATGATACTAAAGATGGATCCCTGACTTTGGACTCCACGAATGTACCAGAGATCCCCTGAGCTTTCAAGCAGTCCTCCCAAATTCACCCCAGTTACAGGACACCCGTCAGAGCCCCTTTTATCTCTGCATCAACACATGACCTCAAGGGGGGGGCAGTGATGGTCGGCCTCCGGTGGTATGCCTGGCAGGTCGGCACGTGATCAAAGTGCTCTGGGAGCTATAGGAGACTCTGAAGGTCGAAGGTGAACATCTGTCTCAGGGCAGCTGACTTTGATCAGTGAGAGGGCGTGGAGGCTGATGGAGAGAAATGAACACTCTCATAAGACCTTTAGAGGCCAACTATTCCTCATGAGAAAAATTTAATTCACATTTTTCTAAAGAGGATATCTGAACAGATTCACATTTACACTCTCTTAATCTCTTTATTCACAGTACACTTATTTGGAAAGCGTATGGATTTGTGGTAAATGTTAAACTCTGTAATACGCTGTCCTGGATAGATGGTGTAAATTTAATTTGTTCTTATTTGGGAAGCGGGAAAGGAAAGTATTGAGGCAGTGTTGGGTATATAATTAATCAATACTTAAATTCACCTGCAGCTGTTTGTGGCAAAGATCTTGTGAGTATTTGCACTTTATACTAACTGCTTTGACTTTAATTACACTAATGGGACCCAATTCAAATGTATTTCAAAGTCCGGCAGATGGTAATGCAGAATAGTTCACTACCTGGATCCTACGTATTCCAACAAATAATAGATAGAAAGTGTGTCGTCTGAGGCGATTTCGCTGCACTTTGATCACTGGCAATGGCTGCTGCTGTCTGGAAACAACTCCGTTTGGCAAAATCGATTGCCCATGATCCATCTTCTGTCCACAGATGTGTTTTGCAGCAGCTGACAAAACCTTGAGGGGCAGGTGGCTGGGGTGTTGTCCAGGGGCGCAGGGGAGGGATGAACCCCCAATGTACAGTAGCAAATCTGTAATCCCCGGGACCTTCAACAAGACCTCAGACATGGCCATGTGCATCCGCATGTACACATCCACGCAAACGCACAGACACTGTGTCTGCCAGTAATGGGGGGAAGGCGAGTGGCTCGGGCCAGCAGACACCTGCTGCCATTGTCCAGACACAAAGCCATTCTCCAGTCATTCCCTGGAGCTGTGTGTGTGTGTGTGTGTGTGTGTGTGTGTGTGTGTGTGTGTGTGTGTGTGTGTGTGTGTGTGTGTGTGTGTGTGTGTGTGGGGAGAACGCAGTGGCTGGAGATCGTGGGCTGAGCCTACCTACTTTCCTCTTTACATCTGTCTTCCAAGCATGTTTCAAGCCCTGGAAAAAAATAAATGCAGTGTTTTGTTTCCTTTAAACCCATTTAGCGTGTGCCAAATTATAATGGCTATTTACTGACTGATGTTTAAGAAGGGCTGGAGTTGAGGCAGCGGCTAAGAACTGAAATTACACTCAGAACAATTTCAGATGGAGTTTAAAGGGAACTGAGGAGAAAGAAATCACTTCTCTGATGTATGGATTTAGTATTATATTATATTATCTTGGTGGGAAGAAGCATCTGAATCAACATCCAGACTCCGGCCACTCACCCTCCTCACTTTATCCAATCCTGATGAATTCTCTGAAATAGGATTTAGACAATTTGAATTCAGAAAAACTCCCTGTGGAGAAGACACTCATAAAGCCAATTCTTTTTATATATATATATTGAGAGTAACATATGCCGTGTGAAGCCGGTGCCACCTTAAGCTCCTGGCAATTGTAACTCTTTTCCTCCTTGAAAACAGAATTACAGTGGAGTGCCACGGATGCCCACCATCTGTATGCAAATGCACTCACACACTTTAATGTCTGTGCAGCACATGTACAGAATGTGGCTCTGCGTGTCGGGGAACAAATCTTGTTAATGGCAACGTTACATGCCACCCAAACATGCTCCACACACACTCTCGCACTGACACCATTTTGATTGCTGTCACTACCAATTGGGTAAAAGCCTGCCTTCACTTACACCCCTCCCTCTATTCCGTCCATCTCAAGCCTCTCTCCATCACTCTCCCCCCTCTCATCTTCCTCTCCCTTTCATCTTCCTCTCTCCCCCCCTGCAGGGTGATGAAGGCGTTCTTGGTTACTGTGATTTTTTTTCTCCCCTCCCACTGAATAAAAAAGGACAGGAGGTGCTGATGGTTGTTGGCAGGCGTTGTCTCGCAGCTCTGCTGAGCCTTGCAACTGTGTCTCGAGGACAGAAACCTGGTTTCTGGATTTCTGACATGTACTACAATGCTAACACTTGGTTTCAACAGGATACCATTCAAACATCATCATCATCATCATCATCATCACCATCACCATCATCCACCCTAACTTACTAGCTATTTCACTGCTGCTCTGGAACATGACAAGGTGTCATTTTATGCAAATGAACCATGGAGTGTTTGCCTTCTGGAATTGAGTGGTTCATCTGCTTTTACGTTTTCATTTGATCACCTGAGGATCAACACTGTGCAAGATTTATGAATCTGATAATGTGAAAATGAACGACTTTAGCAACACTGCAAAAGTCTAGGTGCTTTAGGAAATTTGTTTCTGTAAAACTAAACTGCAACAGCAGTTTAATACAGAACAATTTCAGTGACTACAGAAACAGGCTTATTTACAATAAACATAACCCAGAACCATTCCCTAACCGTCACAAAAGTTTTTGTCTGTTGCCGTTACCTCACCACAGATGGGACTAGCAACTTTCATTCATTCAAAAATATGTTTCCCTTATGAAGATAATTAAGCCAGGAATTACATTTCTGACAAAAGGGGAAATTTGCACTTTAGTTGCAGGAAGAAAATGAGGAGGAGGAGAGCTCCTGCTTCAGTGACATTCTGCACTGGTGGGAACTCTATGTGCACTTTCAGCTCGTGATTAATGAACTGAAAGAAATCCACACACATGCACACATTTAGTCTAATGACACTTACTTTCCATGCACAATAAATTGTAGTTTGGAATAAAAATTAACTATGACAACCATGCAACAATAGGTCCAGATTTTCATACCTTCCCCAAAAAACTAATTTGCTGTTGGAATACTCAACACATCATCATCATCATCATCATCATCAGGCCCCCCAGAGCTTGGCAAGGGAGCAGCTCATTGCTGGCATGGAAACAGTCACCATGCCAATGCCCAGAGAGATGACCCTTTTGTTGTTCTCCTCTATGATTGGCCTAAAGAGTCTGCATCCACATGAGGCTGACTCGGGACCAGCAAAGAGGCTGTCTTAAATATGTAGAGCACACTTTGAAATCCATGTCTCACCCACTTGTGTTATCTCAGCTTTGTGCCTTTCAAGTTTGTATTTTAGTTGTATATTTATGTATTGTACATGAAGCTGTATCACAAGAAAACTACTGTTTTGTTCATGTAGAAGCAGGGCTGTTTATTAAATCAGACATGTCTTAGTAGGCTGGTTATGAAGAGATCAAAAGAAACATTATTTGATTCTTCAGCTTGCCATGATGTCTGCATCTGCTTCTTTTCATTCGCTGCAGCTGGTCGGCCTGTGAGATATTGATTCCCTGTTAGATCAAAGACGTTTAATCTCTACAATTTTCCCCCCGGAAATTTGCATCAGCATTCTCGCCCTTCAATTTATTTCTCTCTTCATCCCTCTTTCTCTATCTTCTGATAGGGCAAACTGTCTTTTTCTGTCTTTGCTCGTCTGTGCGCATGAGCATGAGGACAAGGTCTTCCTTGTACATGAAGGTGCATGTGTGTATAGGCTAATGAAATAGATAGAGGGTAAAGATTTAATCTCCGGAGTTCATGTCTGGAAACAGACATGAACTCCCGACTTTGCTTTCACATTTGAAAAACGCAGCAACATATTGTGCCAGTCGGACGAGTTCACACCAACAGGAAAATTTCCAGAGCATTCTGTGGCGTCCAGGGTAAACAGGACATGATGATCATTCTGCTGTGGAAAGCATAGTTTTTGTTTAGTCATCAACACCTCCACCTGCTCCTGTGACTTTGCTGCTGTATTCTCACGTGGGCTCACTCAGACATTTTCTGGAAACTTTACGCGGGAGCATTCAGGAATAGAGCCGTGAAATGGCCAGAGCAACATTTGCGGACCTTTGTGTTCTCGTATTCAGCCCCCCCACACAAGTACAATTGTATGCTTGTTTATGCAGAGAGGCGCGTACATAAAGGACTCTTATCTCGTAGCCCCCCATGCCTCCCAGGTCTGCTCTGTATTTCAAGGCCGCTGGTGCTCAAATCCCCTCTTTCGAATGCCCCTGCTTCCCCGTTTGGATTTTATTTTGTCTCCCTTCAGCCAATACAGCAGAAATCCATCTTGTGTGTTGTGTGGAGATTCTGTGTTTGTGTAACGTACCACCTACATCCTCAGGTGTTGGATGGTGTTGCACCTGCTGCTGAGATTTCTGATTCTCTCTGGTTTCTTTTTTCCCCCATACAGCACGGACCAATTGTAACCTGAGTGTGTTTGGTGACTGGAGGCGGCGTGAAAGCTTTCCTGTTTCAAACTCATTATGTTAAGAACCTGGCTTTGAATTAGTTCTCCCTCTCCCCCTTGTTCTTCAGTCTTAATCACATGGGATTAGTAGTGTGTGTGTGTGTGTGTGTGTGTGTGTGTGTGTGTGTGTGTGTGTGGACTTCATGTAATTAAGGAATTACCAACCAACCTCTGCAGTTCAGTCAATACACAAGCACAGGATTGTGAGATTGTCTGAGGAGCATATAAAGTTAGATTTTTCGAAATTTGTCACTTTTTTGATTTTGCGAAACAAAACCATCAAAGATATTCAGGTAACATCAGTCTTTAGTATGTAAATAAATAGTCACCTTCAATAGAGCTGTAAAAAAATGATTTGATTAGTAATCAACTACTAAATTAATGGCCAACTATTTTGATGATAAATTGATTCTTGGTAAAAACATAATCCACTTCTCAACTGTTGATCCATATGATGGGTAAATCCAAAAATGGCTAATGCTTGAAACGTACTGACCAATTGAGGGGAAGATTTCTTCAGACATTTTTGTGGATGTAAAAAAAACATTTTTTTGGGGTTAATGAATCCACTGTAACTGTTTTGAAAAAAGTTTGCAAGCTCCAAACTTTCCAGAACCACACAGGAGCCATACACGGTGTGAGTATTTTGATATTAAAGAGATAGATTTTTTTCCTCCGTGGTGATAGTTTGATTGACTGTGCATTGTTAGATTGTTTGTACAGTACATTGTACCGCTGTCCTCCCCCCCAGTTTTGTCTGCGACAGATTGGTTTCTGCCTAGCAATGCAACTCTGGAGAATAGCTCAGGACACAGTAATTAAAATTTGAGTTTAACTCCTAACCTTGTCTCTCTTTCTGTCTCTGTCTCTCTCTCTCTCTCTCTCTCTGTGTGTTAAATCTGTAGCTGTAAGCAGCGGGCAGCCACTGGGAATATATGACAGGTAATTTTAGCAGACAAGGCAGAGGTAGAAATTCTTACTGTGGATTCAGCACTCCGGCTCCTTTGAGAATACAAAGCACTGCACTGTCAAGGTGACCGGCCTCCATCGCGATCACACCCGAGCTGTCCTACAAGTCTCTCTAAGTTAATAGACTCTGCGCACACTGACCATGCATTTCCCTTCAAACGAGTATGTTGACCCCTTCCTGGAAAAGGCTGTGACCGTGCATGCACAGCTGCCACATGAAAGAGAATCTACGACCGGCGGGGCCCGTTGTCACGTGGGCACTGGGTACTTCACAATGGTCTGCTGATGGAGATGGCATCTCAGAGGGGTCACCTTCTCACCCAGTGTCAGGTGCTCTCGTAAAGACAGGGGCTAGATTGAAACAGTGCAGTTTTGTATAACTGTTATAACAGTGATATCACATCATGTAGTGCCATTTATTATTGCTTTTGTTATTGCAAGGCAGCGTGTGCGTGACCTACACAACCACTGATAGAGAGATTACAGAAGTGAAAAAGTTCACATTCTTTGGGATCACGCTTCCATAAAAGTTTCACCTCATCTTTTATTTTCCGCGACGTTTTGTACTTCACTTCTTCACTAAGCAGTTTTTTCAGCAAACGTGGTCTTTGTGAAGGTTTTTAAACAAAATGTTGCTGAAATAAACAGTAAGGAGGGTTCAGGTCGAAAGTGTTGCTGAATTTGCAAACGAAAAAAAGGACATCCGTGCATCGTATGGTGGGACAGTGTGTCTTTTGGTTTAAACAGGTCATGCAGGTCATCATGCTTCTTGGTGTGGCGGCGCTGTGAAGGAAACTCCCCGACACTTTGGAGAGATGTTGACTGTTTCCGAGTGTAATCTTGGAGAATTGCTTTCTGGGCTCCCTGTCGGAGCCATTACGACTCTCATCTGTATCAGTCGGCTCGCTCTCCTCGGTCATCCATCAGTTAATCAGTGCGCAGTTAACGCGTCACAGGGCACCGCTGCCGCACTTCTGCCGAGGCTAGTCCGACCACAATCACAGAAACGTGTTGCAAAATCCTTTTTCAATAGCATCTGACAGGCGGCTTTTGACTCGGCCTTTGTGTACGGATTTTGAGTGGCCTGCCGAAGATGAATGAAATAACAGAAATTACATTTATATTGTATATCTAGCCTTTTTAATCGTGGGACAAGTAACACCATCCATTTAGAACAGTCATTTGAGGGAAAGGCTGCCATGAAAGAAGAATAATACTTACTGTACAATGGGGCTGTTGGGCTATGTGCAGTTCAGCTGTTTTATCTGTTCATTGACCACAATGTGTTTTTATCATATTTCCAGGGAAGTAGGAGTGTTGCCATGTTGGCATGCTGCAATAACCGGGAAAGCTTCCGTCACCAGATTACTTCCTGGAAATAGTCAGATTATTCGTGTGTTGGGAAACCCCACGTGAATGCTATGCAATTCGGCAAGTCCTTCTAAAATGCCTGAGCACTGAAGAAAAAAAAGTTTAACTTCACTTTTGTCAAACACATCTACCATATAATGTCCTGCTTGGAATTGAATCCTCAACCCTGGCAGCAGTGGAACTGCTCTCTGTGATTTACACGGGGGGAAACAACACAGACAGGAAGAGGAAAACGTGATGGTTGGGAAGCTATATTCACTCACCTAACTTTAAATTCAACTACAGCTGCGCAGCCATAGATCTTATCTGCCAACCCGGGGGCACCTTCAGTCCCTCCGCCTCTCACTTTGAGGTCTGACTTCCTCTGATATTTACGTTGCCCACCTCGGGCCTGGCTACTCCAAATAACGGGAGCCTGTAATTGAATCAGCCGGGTATGGCTCAGTTGCTGTATATATATTGTCTCCTTTGGGTCCCTCACCAACAGTTCCCATCGTGTCCCTCCCTCCTTTCCCCATTCCCCTCCAACGTTCTTCTCCTAATAACTCCTCTGTGAGTTTTCGTCCTTATGACCTGGAAGGAAATTGTTTTTCTCTGACACTCAAACTCATTTTAGAGAAACTTTTGGTGCTTTATAACCTCGCCCAGACGACCCGTCCTCGTTAGCCAATTTATCCTTCTCCCTCCTTTTCTTATGTGCCCGTATTCCCGCACACATACACAAAGCCTTAATGACGAGGTCTTCCTCTTGTTAATGTCCATCTTCCTCTGCACAGGGGCAATTACCACCCTCTGTCGCCGCGTCTCCTCCTGCCTATGAGCGTATCTTTCTATCCTTTTCTCAGTGGCCCTTCAGCAGCAGCACGCAGCCACTTATTCCCATGAGTCACTAATGGGGAGACGCACACACACACACACACACACTCACACACACACACACACACACACACACACACACACATCCTAACACAGCCACAGGGGCCCATCTCAAGCATACAAACATGACACACACAAACACAAACAAAAACAAGCAAATGATCTGAAGGAATGTCCTGCTGTTAAATGCTGTGTCTTTTTACCAGCTGCGTCTCGCTTTTCCCGCAACAAACTTAATATTGATGCTGTGATTTTTGTTTCCTTTAAATATTCAATGAACTGTTGTAAGGGCACTTTATTGTAAAGTAAGTTCTGTGGTATTACTCCAACAATATGTTAGGCGCCTGGTTTGTTTCAGCCTTAGGATTAATTGGTCTCTTTCTACAGCTACAGTAATTTACATGGATAGGAAATTTATCCAATATCCATATAGTGCTATGCAAAAGTTGTAGTCTTACTGAATTAATTGGTACACAGACTTTTTGAAACGAGCGTTGGGATGTTTCACTGGCTACCATCTTTTGTTTCTCCTGAAAAACATAGATTTTAATCCTAAAAACATTTTTTGTCAGAGTTTTTAGTTATTAAAATGTATTTTCAATATAAATATTTTTCCTGCAGCATATATTTTTCATCCTCTTTCCAAAAGCGGCTGCTTCACACCATCAGGAGGAGAAATAACAACAGCTCTAATAGGTTTGAGAGAGACAGAAACAGAGACCACACAGGGTGACACTAGATGAACACACATGTGCGCGCAGACACACACACACACACACACACACACACACACACACACACACACACACACACACACACACGACAGGACCAGCCAGGGGAGGCCAAATGTGTATGTTTATGTTCTTCCTGACAACAGCGAGGTCTCCTCGGGGAGAGCTTATAACCTGTGTGTGTGTGTGTGTGTGTGTGATTATGTGTGTTTGGGAGCTCAAGAGAACTGGCTCTGAGCCTTATCTCTCCAACAAGCCTTAATGGGGTAATGGAAACCTCCCAGTGCATGCTGGGAATGAGATGAACGTAGAAGCAATGCAACCGAGAAGGGTAAACAGCGATGGCTGATAGGGCTTACACAAGGTTTAAGGTTGCTCTTTATCACTGATTTTTTTTTCTTCTCAAAAATGATTTAGTTCAGTAGAGTAGAATGTGTCTTAAGCTTATGGTGTGCTCCTTTGCACAGATGGGGCAGATTTTAAGAGAATCATTTGTAGCGTTTGGGATCGTCATAAAAAGTCTTGAATGAACATCAATTGTTTATAGGATATAAATAAAGAGTGGGAATTCTCTGCGGCGGGTGTCTCAGTTAACAGACTGTCACAAGTCTAACACCACGGCATGTTCTGAATAAAAAACAGTAGACAAGCCGTCCTCCATTATGCTGAGGACTGGCTGGTTCATGAGGGTTTGAATATTGCGATTACCCACAGAACATGCAGTACTGTACGCTCATGCACACCGGAGTGAAAAGAATGGGACTGCACAGGTAAAGTGGAAAGTCATCACAAAATTCCTGTCAAGGATGGCAAGCCACTTGGTGATTCTGTTTCCCTTTGTTCAGAACAGTGAGTGTGCCCTTCAGAGGAACGGAGGAGAATAAAATTCAAATAGAACATCCCATCCTCATGAATCTACAACAAAGAGTCATAAATTATATTTTTCATGGATCACTTAAGAGTTTCCATCTGAGCCATTACTTTTCCACAATAACTTCTTGTGCGAACATGAAACTAGTCACCTTTTGCCGATTGGGCAAACTTGATGTCAAGGGTGATCGTGCATGACTGCATTGCCTCTCCCCTAATGAGCCATAGCCCCCCTTATCTTTTCTTCAGTTAACAGACTCTTTCCATTCAAGCATCTCTCTCCAACGTACAAGGTTCCATTCGAGCGGCTTATCGTTAGGTCCCATCGAACTCGCTTGTTCCACAACCCGCCTCGATCTTTACTTCACCTCGTTTAACATGCAAGCTCATTTCCAACCCAATTTCACAGCCTTTTAAATTATTTGACTCTTTCCACCTAGAGACCAGGCTGGTTTCGCCCTGGAGCCGAGGCTGTGCTGAGAGAAGTGCTGCGGGGAACAAGACAATGAGAGGGAATGAGACAGTAATGAGTAAGATGGGCTTAATACGACTGAGATGAATGAACATGTCCAATGGGTTGTTTTTTTACCTTATTTGGAGTTTGTTGTCTTAATATGTACGAGACTATGCTTGTGTCAATGAATTATTGACAAATACAATTATTCTGATAAACTTTTGACACTTAAAGGAGGATTGGCTCCCGTTTTCTCCCCCTCAGTTCCAGTCTTCTACAGACAGACCGATATTGTCGGTGGATTGCTCGGCTGAATTATGTTCGGGAGCAATGTGAATGTGTGAGTGTGTGTGACAGATAAATGGTACAGTGGGACTTTTAAAGGTGAGGGCAGCGTCGGCCTGTAAGGCAGCACATCTCTTTTCCCTCTGTTCTCAGTGCTTCAGTTTGGACCTCCATAAACCATAAAGCTTTTTCCACGGCAGAGCAGCCGACCCTCCTTTATCTGCTGCCCTCCAGGGGAGCAGCCCCATTCATGCTGCCACTCTGATTTAATTGTACAGTTCAGGATGACTGGCTTTCACCTTCAGCTTCCACCGGGCTCAGCACATCTCATCCCGCCACCACCACCACCACCACCACAGTCCACTCCTTCAGCCGGAAGATGGAGAGAGAGGCAGGCTGTGGCAGGATGTACAGCTCTCATCTCCCTGCTCTGGCAACATTGCTCTTTGATCTGTTTCCTTTCAGCTAAAACTGGAGAAGGTAGCGATTGATTGAGAGAGTGTTAGAAGAAAGTCAGCAAGATATAGACGGGGAAAAAAGGTGTACATTGAGAGATAAGACGAGGAAGGAAGGCAGAAGAAGAGGTTGGACAGAAACAGACAGGCACTGCAGTCATGGACATTTTCTAGAGCTTTTCCGGAGCGACTGTAAAATGTTGCTCGGGACATTTTCCCGCCACCCTCCTAGTAAAATTCAAAACAACGTCCAAGTGAGCCTGTGTGAGAATACACCAAGAAAATCAACATGAATCACTTCATAAAATAATAACTTTAATAAAACAATTAATGACATTATTAAAGTGAGTATCCTCACTTTACCTTTAGGACGTCAAACTTTTGCACATTGCTGTATGATAAAGGTAAATATGAAATGGGGATAAGAGAGTAAATTGGAGAAAAGAAAAAAAAAGTGAGCTTCCAAAAGCTCATTCTTCATGTTGTTTTTCCAAATGTCACTGAGTGCTGGAGAAAGACATCAACAATGGAGGGAGAAGCGAAGGGTCTTTTCTTGCACAGTTCCTTGTTGCCACTTAATTGCTAACAAGTCCTGCTAGCTTACAGAAAGTCAGACACTGAGCCAGTCACAGACCTGATCTAATTATCCCAAACATGACAGCGAGTGAAATCTCTTTTCTTTCTTTCTTTCTCCACATCACAAACACAGAGGTTAGCGTCCCCGGTCTTATAATGAAGGTAGGAACACATGGGCAGGTTAGACTGGGGGAACAAACATGCTTATACACACATAATCATCTGTGTCCTTTCAGTGATGCGTCTTGTCTTGATATGGATGTAGACAACACAGCAGCTGTTCACTGTCATCAGGTTTGCACACAATGTACTTGACAAACAAACATAAAAAAAGGTATTCATATCCTTTACTTGCGCATTCAAACATACCTGGAAAGTAATTCTTAATTAAACTTGTGGGACAGAAAGTACAATATTTTTCAACATTAGTAACATTTTAATTTTGATAGTACGATGACTTGTAAAAGGTAGAATCCCATCACTTTCATTTACCCTCCGCACCATGAACAGTTTTTTTTAGTTGGGGTTCTACTGCAATAAGTGTAGAACGCCTGGCGGCACTCTGCTAGCTAGCTACAGCTATCTATAAAACAAAGTCTGAGTACGGACATCATGGCAGAGGCAAAGAGACTAGAATCTATAGCACGCAACAGCTGTGGTGATTCAGAGTCATGATAACAGAAACGATCTGTTGTGTGTGCCGTTGCTTCATCTTAGAGCTGTGTGCAGCGCTCTTTGTCTCACTACTGTGCTCTCTCTTTCTCTATCTCACTGCTTCGGTGGTCCAGTGACCCATCAAAACATCCATACATTTTTTACCTTCCTCCGCAGGCCCCTTGCCAAGAAAAACATGCTGTTCTCCGCAGGCAGGTGCATTTTATTCACAGACAATTTATGTTTCGTACTATGTGTTGAATTTCTTAGGTTTTCAAAGTCTGTCTCAGTCTCTGTTGATGCATTTAAAAGCAGCTGACAACTAATTTATTCAAACTGGCCTTGGTTTAGTCTTTTCCTGTCTAGTTTTCCAAACTTGTGTTCATCAAGCCCTTTTTGACTTTGCTCTGTCAAAGGTGCTACACCAAATATACTTTTCTGTCTTACTTTAAAGTGATGAAGTCCAGTTTGTTCAATACGACAGCCAAGGCTGAGGCACAGACCAACCCAGCGCTTTGAACACATTTCAGACGATGCTGAAAAAAGCATGCAGTCTCACTGCGGTCATATAAAAGCTCTGACCTGTTTGGTCTTTATATTCAGCCTCACTGCCTTTCGACAAGGTCCTTAAAGCCAGCTCTTCTGAGACACCCTTTGTCATTATTATGCAAATGGACGTATTCCACTTCATCTTGCTCTGTTCTGGTGTAAATAAATTGCGTTGTAATTAGGAGCGTGATTTATGTGACCAGGTGTGTGTGTGTGTGTGTGTGTGTGTGTGTGTGTGTGTGTGTGTGTGTGTGTGTGAGTGAGTGAGTGAGTGAGTGAGAGGAGATAGAGTTGGAGCCATACTTACTTACTTACTTCAAGTGCTCTTCACTGCAGAGGCTCTGTGGACGGATCAGGCTTGACCCAAAGGGCGCCTCCACATTTTCATAGAACTGCAAACCCGTGTACTTTCTTTCTGCACCATGGTTTCCTCATTTGAGATTAATTCTATGCCATGAGGCATGTACAATTTCCATTTTTCTTTCTACTCCAGCTGATATTAACAAGACATCAGCATAGCAGTGTTCCTTAATTGGTCAGTGTCCAATTGTCAAAGGCTGTCTTACCTCACATTTTAATTAAAAAATACTGTCTGTTGAATGTCTTGGGTGTTCAAAGTCAATCTCATTTTTTTAGTGCAGTTAACATGCTCAAGGAACAACTGTTAACACATGACGCTTCTGTCCTCACTTGTTGTTGATTTTCTTGGTTAAACTGCCACACAAGAGGGGACGAGCTCTCTCTAATCACATCGCTGTCTCCTTGAATTATATTTTGCGTGAACGGTCGGTTAATCTAGAGGGAAATTGGATTCGACCAGTGCTGTCTCTCTTGGGAAATTTCCAATTTTGAAAGTCCAGGCGTATTGGCTTTGATTAGAAGGCCACTGCCCTGTTTTTCTTGTTAATAGAGGCGTTTTTCGAGCATGTTAAGATGCATCTGCAGCTCTAGTCATTTCCTCCTACGGTCCATGAACCAGAAGTAATCATTTTTTCTTCACATTAAATGAAAATATATTAAAATTTAGTGAACATAATAATAATCACAACTCCACCACCTGAACTGAACATCTCCATGTGACCTACATTTTTCTATTATTATTTTATTTGTGAAGATATGATTTTAAATGTCAAGTTTTGAGATATGACTCCAAATGTCAAGTTATTCCCTATCTCGCAATGGTAAAGACTCCCTCCCAAAATGTATACACCTGTTACCATGTCCTGGCCTTATCCTTGATAACCTCTGCATAACTTTTTGAGTAATCCTTCGAACAAACCAATCACCGAACCTCCTTGGCTGTGGTAATAATACCAAAACAATAATTGACAATTTGTCAAAATTCAGATCATCTCGTGTCTATTCTGCGACAGACTAACATGCAGTTTTACCACTGTGATTCTGTCTCGCTGTGCTGCAGCTTCTCTGTTAAAAGGTGGTTTTGTAGCTTTGTAGGATGGTTGTAGCCAAGGAAAATTCCCTCCATCAGGCATGTTTGAGCAGCTTCTCATTTTTATGCCTAGAGCAGCCACTCAACCATCCATATTTTGACATTTACACTGTGCTATCAGGTATCAATGGATGGACCTCGGCGGGGCTGAATGGTAATGGCCTGTGATAACCTTTTGGATAGACAGTGGGTAAATATAAAGAACCGGCAAAAAGAAGAAAAAAAACACGGAATACTTACTGTATGTCACGTCCTTTTATCTGTGTTTAGTGTTTCCACAACTATATGTTGCTTTTCAGTTTGTTTGATAGAGTCAACACAGACATGGTTTGTCCCACGCTCTGCTTTGACCCACAGGTTAGAACAACCGATCTATACTTACATCTGAGAGCTCTTTGTATTTGCGTGGACGCACGAGTGTGTTTATGTATTTCATTGGACTGATTGGAAGTAATACAATGTGTGTGTGTGTGTGTGTGTGTGTGTGTGTGTGTGTGTGTGTGTGTGTGTGTGTGTGTGTGTGTTTCAGGTCAGTGGGATGGATGTATTGCATCGGTAACTGTAGCAGACAGAGGAGGTTAGCGCTGGACCCTGATGGTCCAGTCAGCTGTGGAGCAAACACTCATTAACACATGTTCCCATCGATCAGACAGAAAGAAAAGTCTCTCACACACACACACACACACACACACACACACACACACACACACACACACACACATTAGTATCAGTTAATGAGTATTATTTACATACACACTGTATTTTCGATAGAAGTGAATTATGGTATAAGACAAAATTACACCAAAAATAGCTGAAATAAACTTATATATGCTTTTAAAAATATGAACTATAAAAGATCAAAGTATACTCTCGACGGGAGATAAAAAAATTAAATAAAGACCAGCATCCAGTAGATAAATGCTTAGAAATGAGAAAAGATTAGAGATTCCCTGTCTCAATAACGTGACCCATTGCTGCGAAAGCTTATTTTATTCATTCAACCCTCTCCCAAGTGTAAACAGCAGCTGTCAAAACACCTAGATCCAGATCTTTTCAGATTTACACCAGTACCTCTGCTTTCCTCGTAAATGAGCCATCGGTATGGTTACACTGCTCTGAAGTGTTTTAAGTGCTCTGACACAAACATGTCCATTTAAGTCGTACAGTCACACAGGCAGCCTCAACGTATGTTGTAAGATCCTACATCAATGTCAGAAATGTTTACTGGCCAATGAAATGCATCGATTCACTGAGAGAGAGGTGGGATTGGAGTTGTCGCAGCACTAGCGAGGTACTTGCCCTCTGCCGAGTGGCGCTGTGAATTTTGTAAAGGTGAATATTGATCTGAAAATCACCTCAGCAGCTAACTAAATACAGACAAGATCAAGAAAACAGGGACCATTCTTTGCTGCTGTTCAGAGACCTTGGTTTTGACCTAATTAGAGCACCACATTATTTTAACTGAAGATCAAGGATCTTTTAATCTTTAATCCTTTATAAGCCACAGCAATAAAGACGGTCTTTCCCCCCCAAAAAAAGGAAAATGATAATGGAGGAGGGAGGGATGAGGGCTGATCGAGGTTGTAAAGAAACAGTTGGGTGTTTGGTCTTTGGCAAGCTTTAAGTAACCAGAAGGTCTCAGATAAATGTGTGTCCTGTTCAACCTTGAAGGCTGGCCAAGTTGAATCTGTGAGATGATGGCTGCTGGCTACCAGTCCCAGAACCATACATAAATTAACCATGTACCTCAGAGGACAAGGGGGAAGAAGGGGCCGAGGATATAGAAGGAAAGGATGGAGAAAGAAAAAAAAGATGACCCGGGAGAAAACGAGGGTGGACTGAAGAAAGGAAGGAAAAGAAATAGGAAGAGAAGGACAGTTCGGAGTGGATGTCAGAGTCGGTCTAACTTGTCATGGCGATGCATTGGCCTAGCCATGACTCCAGTTTGCTACGATCTGGCAGAGTCCAAGGTGAGTGGCTCTCTGCATCGGATGTGCGTGTGCGCGCATGCTGAAAGTCCCTGAGCGAGTGCTGCAGGGTGGCGTAAGGCCGATGACGCGAGGGAGTGAGTGATGCCCCGGGTTCACGGCTGTCAGCCAGGCTAATGGAGGGCGCCACACTTGGATGCCCACTGACTGACAGGTGCCAGCGGAGGCCTTCGTCAAGCGGGCACCAAGTCGGCGTGCCAGCTCGCTTACGGCTGTGAAGGATGATGACACGGAGATCACTCACTTGGCTAATGCTGACACACATGGCGCATGCACACCCCTCTGAGCTTGTCACTCAGCGATGAGCGTGGGCCGGGAGATGAGATGACATGAGTCTTAAAAGTTCCATGACTCATCAAGCATGGACAAAAGGGTCAAATTGCTGCATTGGAATTGGAGTCGCCATTATCGGTGCCATTGTAATGCCGGCAGATTGACCGATGATCTCTGCTGGCAGGACCACAGTTCTACTTCATAATTAGACAAGATCACTTTCAGGACATTTGAATATATCACAGCCTCTCTCCTGTTGCAACCAGTGATGTTGCAACAAAGGGAGGGTTGGCAAACCACCAAGTAAAATAAATATTCGGGACATTCTGAGGGTTCTGCCCTTTACAAACGTTTCCAGTCCAAGGAAATTACTAAATGGATGTTTTAAAGTGAATTAAGGCACAAGTAGAGATTCCCAGTCATCACTGGCAGCTGATTGAAGGACGACGTCACATTATTACCAGTACAGGGGCAGTAGGTGACATATTTGACATTGTGTAAAATATTAAATATCTTTCATTAAAAAAAGGGTCCTGAGGAATGTTAAAGAACAGATAAAGTGATAACAACAAAAAAGATTGAGGAGGAAGTAAGTGGAATTGAGTGAATTGGGGAACTAGAAATGGGCAAATAACCAACTGATGGGGCTAGTGATTAGGAATAGAGGGAGAAGGAAAGAGATTGATTGTGGGATGGCACCTCCCTCAGTTGTCATTCTATATCCCACCTTGTATCAGGTTCCTGCTAAGAGACAGGTCGACTGACAGAATGGAACTTGCCCAGGCAAGCAGATTGAGCGCCGTCTTTTTTAATCTGAGGTCTTGGTGCTCAGGACCAGTTCTGACCGACTGAGCGAAAGCAGCAAGCATCAGGAACTGGAGCTGGAATAGCTTTACAGATTTACGTCAGTGCGTTTTATATCAACACCCTGCATAAGAGCGGGGAAGTGAAGTAGAATGGCAACACATCAGAAGACAGGTTGTCCCTTACTTGTCCAGGGCGAGATTTGACAGAAGTATCATGATGAAAGCGTAGGTGATATAATCAGCTATAGATCTTGTACCATGTACACGAGTAGGACTCTAAATGTGTAAGTAGTCTTAAGAAGGCAAGTAAGTGAACAAGAACCGTAGGTTGAATATGATCTTACATTGACAACCCTGTGTTAATCGCAGTAGTCCTAGAAGTAGTCCTAATGCTGTTCTTACGAAAGAAATTAGTCCTTTGCGTCCTTCTTATATATATATTTTTTTTTATCAGGAGTTAATCATTATTCTTTGGTGCTTTTTCATTTTGCACAACTAATGCTTGAAACCTGTTCTTGCTGTTCTCCACAAGTTCACTCGAGCCCCTAAGGGCACAACAGTGCAGCAGTGAATGAGAGAGACGGTGAGCTGGTGGACAAAGAGTGAGAGAAAATCCATCTGTTGGAGGCACAGCACTTGTAATATTACTCAGGGACTCTGGGGTGAGTGTGTGTGAGAGAGAGAGAAGATGCTAAACAGGAAGAGGAGTGAAACTGATGGCTATGCCCTGGAGAGGGAGGGGCTGAGCAGAATGAAAATGGGACAAGAGAGGAGCAGGAGTGCAGGCGCACTTAATCTTTGCATTGCTAATTGCTTGGATCAAATTGCCGCCTGTGCGTATATCTAGGGACAGTGTGTGTGATAGCCTGCAGCACAATCATTGACATAGTAATAACGGCTTAATTGCTACGGGTCTGGGCTTCACAGAGACGTCAAGCTGCTCACATCCAAACGGCCTCTTCTTTTGTTGAGGTTCGAGCCCCTTCCCACAGCAGCACGAGATAGGTTTAACCCCGACCGATATCCTCACCTCCTTCTCTCCAGTAGATCAATGATCAACCCCGTCAAGCTTCGCCGTACCGATGTCTTTTTGAGGACTCGCTGTACTTTACAAGTGTCGAAACCACACCGTACTTGCGATAGAGTTTGATTTGGACCACAGGCCAGAGAACTAAACGTCCTCCCCCCCCCGGCAAAGACATACCTGGAAATAAATACTTAACGGGGTGTTAATTGGTAATTTTTGGCCGGGTGCTTCTGGGCACGGTGGCGGTGAGCTATGGAGAACAGACTGGGGGAAGGTTACGGGTCAGGCGCCCATCTCCACCCCGATCGTCATTAAGCTTCTGAACGCAGCCAGCCATGGGCTCGTTAGCGCTAACGAGACGCTATAATTCTTTCTTGATGAGAGAGAAGCCAAACGGGTGAGTGGGGGGACGGAAAATGAAAATGGAGAACAGTGCATATTCATAGTCTTCTTACCGTGCTGCATCTCTTTAATATGACACAATATGTATCACGGCCTGCTGCTTTTTTGTTGAGCCTCAATCACTTTGGGGTTGTTGGGGTCATTTTGTGTTTCCCACTCTGCTGGGTTCTGTTGAAGCCAAGTGAATGTTAAAATGATAAATAGTAAATCATCAGTGTTTCTGCCAGATTTATCTTTCCTTGGTTAAAATTTCAGTATTCATAAGAATTTTTAATGCTCGGGAGCCTCTGCCATCTTTCTTTTTGATATTTTGCCTGAGACATACCCGTTTCTCTGTCCAAGTCAACCCATTAAGAATCTTTAAGTACTATTTTCAAGAAATACTGCTGAGGAGAAGTCTGATTTTATATTTTACTTTCTCTTAATATGTAAAAGACACTGGCTTTGACTGCATGGTATTCACCAGAGGTAGATTATTGGCTGGTTTCATTACAGTGTATGATATGAAGACAATAAATGTGTTGTGTTGGATTCTACCAACACTGTGTTAGTGGAATAGTTTGACTGTGTGTGTGTGTGTGTGTATGTGTGTGTGTATGTGTGTGCATGTGTGTGTGTATGTGTGTGAGCTCATGTTGCAGTCAGTGAGTGTGTGCTTCTCCCAGGGTATTTCACTGTGCTCTTGTGTTTGTACTGTGCTCTCCTCTGAGATGTGAAATAACTGGCAGAGCCATATATTATCTCTGCTAAAACTGCTGAGCAGCATTACATGCAGCCGCGCTGTGTTTTGTGTGTCACATTGCTTATTGCACAATGTGTTGTGTCTGCGCCTGTGTATTATGGCCATACATTTATACAAACATCTGCGCAAAAACCTAACTCACAGACTGAAGATGTAAATACTGCATACACTTTAAAATCTCCCTTTCCTCAAAGGTTAAAAAACAGGGACTGTTTTTATATTTATAGTAAATGTATTTTTCTAATTAAACAGTAATTATGTAATGGGCCAAATTCTGTGAAGCTTTCTACTTGTAAAACACTCACACCGTCATTATCTTGTTTGATCTTAATTGACTTGCAAGGCGGGTCAAGAATTTAACTAGCGATCGTCAGCTGACGGCATTTCACATAACTTCACACATTTTCAAAACACGTTGTCACGGACTCTAAAAAAAGCATTTCTAAGCTGTGATATCTATCAAAGGCACAGCCAGAAACGGGATGTAAAGTGCTTTCAACGTTTGAAGAAAAGTTCATTTTTGTGTTTGCTGCTGGGGTTGTTTTTATCTCTCAAAAAATTAAAATAACTAAACATACATTTCATACATTTTTGACCAAACTTTTGCATACCACCATACAGTTGATGTGCATTCATATGTGCATACACATACGCATTTTTGATCCTGTATATGTAAGTCCAGGACCTTCCCAATATCTGCACCTTTTGGGATTTGTTCGAAAGTCTTCTAAAGATATTTTTTTTACCTGATCAGACAGAAAGCTCACCTATGGGAGTTGCTTACTAAAGAGAAGGCAAGTGCTCAAAGGCCACAGTGAGTGTCTCTTGCTTCTTTGTTGCACACACTTTGACGACAACTTGCCAGATCTGTAATTAGTGCTAGCAGGCTAACCTGACGTGAGGGGGATAACACTGTGGAAAATAAACATTGGACAAGTTATGTTTAAACAGTGCGGTGAATAACGCGGAAGTACCTGAACAACCACTGAAAGAAAACTCCTCTCTTCTCTCCTCGTCTGGACTACATCCTAACTTCTATGAACCCATTGCAGGTTTTTCCCTGCTCTTTTTATTCATCATCCCACTCAGGGCCATCAGCACTGTTTGGGATAACTTTGTTATGTAACTGGGAGTTATGTCATGTCACTTCAGCGAGCAACTGAGTCATACAACACCTTGAATATAGCAGTATGACTACAGATACCTGTTTTTAAAGTGCTTTCTAATATAACAAAGAGTGGCTGCTAGCTGTTTTCTATATACTACCAGGACTGGGTCTGACTTTGACATTACAGAGGCTCTAAACTAGCTCTTCACAAAGCGTCTGTGTTCCTACAAAAAGGATATGTCCGCTGTTATTGTATTGTTTCATAAAACGTCCCAAATCAGCCTCATCAGAAGTTTATTGATCCTCTGTCGCATGTCTAGCGCAGCCCCTTATTCTTCCCCTGCTCTTATCAAAACACCCATCAACTTCTTTTGTCTGCATGTACCCCAATGTAACTGTATTTTTTAATACTAAACGATCTCCTGAAAACCGTATTAATGGTCACTCCTGCCCAGTTCTGCAAAATCCTAAAAATAGCTGTCCCCCTATCTAACTCATCTCTCCCCTAATCGCTCGCCCTTGCCCTCTGACCTATCCCATTTCAATTTTTTTTTGTCCATTGTTCCTCCCTGTGCCCACCTTCTTCTTTGCTCCTACACATTCTGCATCAACCCTCGCACCACAGCTGAGGTGTTTAACCACTGTAGATGGACCATGCTTTGTTTTTCCTCTGTTTTTCAATGCATTTATCTTCTGACATCAGCAGGAGTAGGATTTTTGAATTTTGTCATGAAAAGCAAGTCCCTGTTCTATGTAGAAGGTAATCGTTGAATGAACGTGAAAATGTCACTGCCATTACCCACATCAAGCCTTACTGACCCACTTCTGTATGCACTGTCACGATGCGAGTTAATCACAATCAATCAGCCTACACCTCTTACAAGCGCAACATGTTAGAGGACTCTCACAATAATGCCTTAAAAATGAGCCATTAAGAGCTGAGGTCTGTTTGATCAAGTGTTATATTTTCTCCTTTCCATAGCACATGGCAACCCCAATCTCACTGTGTGCCAATACACTTACAGTAACTGTGCTGATGACTGATCTACAATTTACACTGCTCATTTTCTTTTGAATTTTGTAGTTGGCCATAGAACCAAATGCAGGTAAATGATGCCACTGCCTCAGTCGCCAATAGTTTGACGCAGTTTTCTTTCCCCTTTTTTATTTCACCTCTGAAGCCATCGATGGGACTGGAGAGAAATAAATATGCAGCCCCCATCAACCCCACCCTCATTCCCCACAGGGAATAATAAAGGCACTCAGCATCCCGGTGGATGCAGGTTGGAGATGGCCCGTGACCTGCATAACAAACAGTGAGGCAAAGAAGTACATCTATGGCCCAAGAGGTGATGGCAATATCAATGGATATTAAATAAATAAAGTAGTAATAACTGAAGGAAATATATATACTGGCATTCAGTCGTTCACTTGACCCCATCAACGAATGTCATACACATTGATAGACTCTTTTAACTTTAATCTAAAATTCTATAGATGTCCATATTTGTAGTTTGAATTGTTTGAATTACTTTATGGATTACTTAATCCTGTAGCGCAGTTTCCTGGATTTTAAGTGATGATAAAGTCTAAACCAATCAAACACATTAAATCTTCATGCCTCTGCATAGAGAGAGTGAAAACAGCACAAGAGGAGAATAGTATCTTTGTGTTTAATTGAATTTTCCACATGGTAGAGTTTCATGATTAAAGTGACCAAATGCTGAAGACGGCAAAATAAGTACCTAATTTCTGTACACTATTTTCACTTCAGCTCAGTGTGAGTCTTTGCTGCTTATAACTGTCATCTAGGGGCTGCACGGTGGTGTAGTGGTTAGCGCTGTCACCTCACAACAAGAAGGTTCTGGGTTCGAGTTCCGGTTCAAACCAACCAGGGGCTTTCTGTGTGGAGTTTGCATGTTCTCCCCGTGTATGCGTGGGTTCTCTCCGGGTTCTCCGGCTTCCTCCAACAGTCCAAAGACATGCAGAATGGGGTTAGGTAAATTGAAGACTCTAAATTGACCGTAGGTGTGAATGTGAGAGTGAATGGTTGGCCATCTCTGTATGTGGCTCTGCGATAGTCTGGCGACCTGTCCAGGGTGAACCCTGGATTGGCTCCAGCCCCCCTGCGACCCCTAAGTGGATTAAGCGGTAGACGATGGATGGATTGACTGTCATCTATGGTCGACTTTCTTTCCGCTCTGCTCCCTGTGTGGGGGACAGGGTTGGGGTTGACAGCTCGTAAGGTTAAGTACAGACGTCAAACCCAAATAACTGAAAGTCAGGCCAAGAAAGGTACGAAAGGTGGATAATAGCAGTTGCTATTCATGGCCAGAGCACTAGCAGCTCTTCTCTCTTCATCTCTCTCTCTCTTGCTGAGTCAATCACTCACTCTCTCTCTCATACACTGAATAGTGGCCCCCCAACCCCCTCTCTCTCCCCCCCTCACACGTAAATTTTCAATAGCTAATTCACTGACACTTGCATTTGCCCTCTGTCACACACACACACACACACAGTAACGTATCCACTTACCCCAAAAACTCACTTGCATGCTCTACTTTAGCTCTGTCGCTTCCTCATCACCACTTCCTGTCACACAGACACGCAGGCAAGCATGCATGCACGCGCACACATACACACACACACACACACACACACACACACACACACACACATACTGAGCTTTTTCTGGCTGCTGGTTGAGCTCACAGAAACTCACGTATGTGCTCAGCCGTGATCTGCCTCAGCTGCTGGCCGGTTTAGAGGCTCTGAGAATAGAATGGTGATATCAACCACAATATCAACAGCCTCCCTGCGCGTTAAGACCTTCAGCTAATTGAGGAATTCGGACAGGAAGCTGGTCAGATATTGAGATATGTACATAGACACACCGCAGGATTTCCTGCAAATAATTCCAATCCACACATGCAAAAGCATTTAGTATTTTTAGTTTGTTGCACAACGTGAGATCACCTGATGTTATGATCATGCAGCGTCTTCTTCTTTTAGACACGATGGCCTTATCTTGTCTCATATGGATTACCTCTACAGTGCAGCCAGTTCTGAAGCCTTGCCGTGAGAGTCATGTCATAGCATCACTTACAGTCCAAGGTTATTGCTAAAGCTCTGTGACCCGAAATTAAAATAACTTTTCACCTTGACATGAGCACCACGTGAGCAACAAAAAGGACATAAATAACTTTACACACACTATTGCTGTGCGTCCAGCTGTTTTCTTGCATCGCACTCAATTTGTAAATGTCTGCGAGTTCCCGTGCTTGGTTGGCCGCCTCATTAGGTGGTCAGTTATCGATTAGAACAAACGTCATATTCGTCAAACTAATGAGCCACGCAGCATGGGTATGGTTTGTGGATCATTGAGGCCAATTATGGATTTGCATGTTCACTATATACATAGAGTATACATTAACTATGTGGGTGGCATAGGGAAAGCCAAGATGGGGCCGGTCAAAATGCTAAACTCGAAGCTTCAAAATGGCAGCTCAACCAATCGAGGACGTTACGGTGGGTTGCCACTTGGTTCTACCTGCAGCTTAGGTTAATTGGAGACTATTGCACATATGTGAGTGTGAATGTTTTTTTTTTTTACTCTAAACGTCAAACCTGGGATACATCCACTCCAAAATGGATGGTGCCGGTAAAACTGAATATTTCTTTTAATTTTCCGTCTTTATTGTCATCTTTGAGCTAATCAGCATTTTTAACTGAGTGTATCGTCCTTTGTGCCGAACCCACTCAGGACCATCAGCCACATGCACAAAGCTGCTTTAATACAGACTTATTTTTTTGTTCTTTGTCTTCTCTGCACTTTTTACTGCTATAAAATGTTATTATCTATGTATATTTCATCTTTATGCTCCACATACTCTATAAACCAAGTGAAGTCCTTGCTTCTGGGCTTTCATAAGGCCTGGCTCTGATAAATGGCCGGCCACTGAAAAGCAGGCCCCCCTCCAAATTAAAGTCCCCCTCTTCCTCGGGCTAACAGGTGACACAGCAGGTCTTATTAGTCATGGTTTTTATGCATGTGGATGTGCAAGTATGTACGTGTAAATGATTTACACACCACTGCTATCTTCGCCCTCTGGCAACAGACAGGAGGAGGTGGAGGAGGAGGAGGAAAATAGATGGAGAAGCCGCAGGAAGAGAGAGAATAAGATTAAAAAGATATAAAGTGAGAGGATGAATGTGGATGTGATGGATGTGTCTGTGTGTGTCTGCAGAAGGCAACGGCTGCAGCCGATGAGTCTCAGACTCTGTTTTACACTGGTTTCTATCACAGAGCTAATAAACCGACAGCTGTGACTGGATCACACACACACACACACACACACACACACACACACACACACACACACACACACACACACACACACACACACACCCTCTCCTGCACTCGCGCGTCAGCAGCACTGTAACAGGATGTTTCCACGGAACTCCTTACCCCACAAAAACCTTGACAGTTGTTTCCTTTCCCATTTTCTCTCCGTCCCGGCAGTCTTTCAACCTTTGTTACCACGGAAACTAGTTCCCGCGGTTTATGAAGCCGTCCCTTTTAAATTAGGCAGCAGCTGGTGGACAGTGTTTGTGGAACCCTCCCATCATCCTTAATGAAATAAAGAGATGATAATGATATCATGGCCACTGCCTTGATATTAGAAATTCCTTTTTCCTTCCACTAATTTCTATCTCCTTTCAACAACTTTCTCTCCTAACTCCTTGATACTCTTCCTATCTTTCTCTCTCTCTCTCTCTCTCTCTCTCTCTCTCTCTCTCTCTCTGATGCAGTCGATTGGCTCATTGCGGTTAACAAGCTTGCCCGTTTGCCAAAATCACTTATCTCGCTGCTTAGTCAAACCGCGGAGCAATCCGCCCCGACAATTACTAACTTGTGTTTCAAAGTGTCTCGGCGCCATGCGGAAGAGACAATTACGGATTGTGTTTTAAAGTGGGCCGGGGCTGGTAAAGCGAGCACAACGGCAAACAGCGGTGGGGCCCGTGCTGCAATCACAGAATGGAAACCTCTGTCGGGGAAATTAGCGCTTTTGCAGGTGGGTGGAGGGGCGATATCAGCTGAGGGGGAGAAAATGTGTGCACCTCCGCCGTCTCTGTCTCTCTCCAGCCGCCTATGCTGCTGAGAAGTCTTGAGATCTTACATAACCATGTTCGAGAGAGAGGGAGGGAGTGGGAGAGACGGAGGGGGCAGGAGAGGAATACCAGCAAAGAGAGTGGAGTGAGCTATCACCACTTAGATCTGTATATTCATTCTTCAAATACAAATATATATAGTTGCAGGCTTACATCCATTTATATTTAGCCATAGACAAATCCATACAATAAGTATTTATTCATTCAATTGTGTGCTTGATTGTATGCAAATGCCTCGGGCCGTGCCTGCCTTCTGCCCACAGCGCCTTCTGGCCTTTAGTCAAGCACCATGAAAACAACATGCAGCCACAGGTTTTCCCATTCAAATGAACTCAACTCTTCTATTCAAATAACCTCAACTGAACTCCAACTGGCACCATTCGCACCTCTCTCACGCTCGCACACTTTCTCCTGACCGTGTACACGTCTGCGTGGTCTTGATTTTCAACGTGTGGTTTCTGTCGCCCTGTGACCTTGTTCCTTTTCTGGTTTGTGAACGCTGGATGGCAGAGTAGAAACACTCCTGAGAGTCCTCTCTGCCTCTAATGGACTCTCTGGGCTTTTATTCCATGGAAATATTTTTTTGAATGTTCATACCTGTCCAGTTTAAGTTCTCATTCCTGTTCTTCTGTAAACAGTGAGGGTGCAGGAATGTCCGGCAGACAGGGACAGAGGAGGATGGGACTCCTCAACCTTAGAGATAAGTGCAGCACTGAACAGGAAATAAAACTTTTGTCTTTCCCCTCTGACTTTTAGTTTTATTTAACCTTAAAGTGAACGTTTTGGACGGAATTGAACAACATACTGAACATGGCAAGTTTGTTTTAAGGTTGGAATTAGACGACAGGCCATGGGGCCATTAACAGGGTTTCTCTTTGAGAGTATATGTACTTGATTACATAATATTGTGCTACTTTTCTTCAGAGTGCTCATTGTACGCAAACACATTACAGACACAACGTACAGTTGCACGCTCCGTGTTGCCAACACCATGGAACGCTTGTCAGAATTGAAAAAAAAAGAAAATTGCTGGCAACCGTTGTGTGATAGGTTCTTTTCACTGCCAGTGTCTCCGTAATCGAAGAGGTTCGCCCAGAGAAAAGTAACATCGGGCATCTCGCCGCTAATGAGCCGTTGCCGAGCGAATCCACATTTGCAAAGCTGATGGAGGTGGATGGAGCGTTAATAAACCCACTGACATGTCACAACGAAAGCGACTTTAGAGAGGTTTATGAATGATTAATGTCCGTGTGTTCAGCAGGTCCTGGAGCTTTACTAGGTTTCCACTTGAGCACGAGGACCATGCGCTTACATCAATTTGGCTCAGTTCAAAACATCTCGTCAGATGTGTATACCACCGTGCGCATGCATTTGAAATGAAATGATCACCTGTGGTGTGTTCTGTAGTAGTGCTGCCATAATATGTAATAGCTCATTTTCAATCAGCCAACTTGCAGCATGAAGTAAAACATCATAAGTGAGGTTTAATAGAAAAAAATGCCCTCTCATCTCATTTTACCTCCTGTTTTTAGTTTGTGTCTTGAAAGGGAGGAAATGTAATTGAACAGTGGGTCGATTGGTGTGAACCTGGACGGACATCCGGTTATCGATGTCTCCTGACCTTTTTTGTCCTCGTCGTATATGCGACGCAGGAGCTTTGAAACCCTCCTGACATGTTATCTGTCAGGACCTCATGTGTAGATGCGTAGATGTGTGTGGTGTGTGGTCCATACAACTGTCAGGTTGTGTGATGTTTTTCTTTTCACTTCACAGTCGAGATGGACCCTGTTCGACCAGCTTTGCGAGTCCGCGCCCCTGCCCCTGGCATGTAATTTGTTAATGGCGCCGTGTGAGACGTGAGCAGAGCGTGGGGAACGAGACGTCCGGCCGTGTGCGTGCCGTCATGTGTGTGACACACTGTCACACTTGGGGACATTTAGACAGCCGGCCCATTGATTCCTTGCATGTGACTTATCATACTGTAAA